>NC_089860.1:17598712-17798712 GCF_036373705.1 Amia ocellicauda
TATTTGGCCCTCAAGGAGGGGGCACTGGCCGATTACAGGCAGCCCCAGAGACATCAGGCAGTGCCTTTCAGGGGCCAAACCCACAACTGCAGCTGTGCTGGGTTGGGTGCCACAACAGTCCCTCTGCCTGACGGAAGCTGCCATGGATCTGAGCTGATCATTTGTGCCAGCATTGTGATGTCTTGGCCACCGGGGGGCAATCAGGAGAACTCAAGCTCCTTCCTGGCGAATCCTCTCCATTGTCAGTGGCAGTGGGGGGAAGGCATAAAGCAGTTCCTGCGGCCATGGGTGAGCAAAGGCGTCTACTCCCAGCGGGCCGCCTCCCATCTCCAGGGAAAACCACAGAGGACAGTGGGTAGTTGCCTGCGTTGCAAAGAGGTCAACCTGAGCTCGTCCCAGCCTCCTCCAGATCTGCTCCACCACCTGAGGATTCAGTCTCCACTCCAAGCTGTCCGGACCTCCCCTGGAGAGAATGTCAGCCGCTGTATTGGACACGCCTGGCAAGTGTATCACCCGTATGGAGCAGAGATTGTCTTGCGCCCACAGGAGAAGTCTGCACGCCACACGATGTAGTCTGGGGGAGTGTAGGACCCCCTGGTGGTTGATGTAGGTCACCACTGATGTGTTGTCCGACCGAACCAGGACGTGTCTGTCTGCCAGACCATGGTCGAAAGTGGCGCAGCACCAGTTGCACCGCTTGCAGCTCCTGTACGTTGATGTGTGCAGCCGACCAGAGACCGCTCCACACTCCTTTGACTCCCATCCCATTCCAGACAGCACCCCAGCCTGTTCCAGAGGCTTCTGTGATGATGACTTCCCGTCTGTGTGGGCATCCGAGGGGGTAGCCGAGGTGCCTGCCAGCACGTCGCGGTCACTGTCAGTTGGTGGTGTCTCGCCGGATGTAGCTTGTGCGCGTTTACCTAGCATTGCAATGGGCGCATGCGCAGCAGGCCCAAGGGGAGAATATTCGAGGCGACCACCATCAGCCCCAACAGTTTTTGAAATTTGACCAGCCAGAGAGTCAATGCCCTTCTGAATGACGCCAGGCATTCCTCCAATGACACGATTCTGTCTCTGGACATGTAGGCAAGCATTTTTGAGAGTCCAGCTTCATTCCCAAGCAGCCCACCGTCTGTGCGGGAGCGAGGGAGCTTTTCTCTATGTGAACTGCAAGACCTAGTGCAGTCACATGACGTATGACCTCCGCTGTGTGTTCCTCCTTCTGAAGCCTGGAGTCTGTGCACACCAGCCAGTCATCCAGGTAGTTCAGGATCCTTATCCCCTTTTTCCTGAGGGGTACCAAGGCTGCGTCCGTGCACTTCAAGAATGTGTTGAGAGCCAGAGAAAGGCCGAACGGCAGCACATTGAACTCATATGCCTGGTCCTGGAAAGCAAAGCGTAGATATTTCCTGTGATCTGGGAGGATGGGGACGTGGAAGTAAGCGTCCCTGAGGTCTATTGACGTGAACCAGTCGCCCAGCCGGACAGACTGGAGGATACGCTGCACCATCAACATTTGGAAGGATGTTTTCTTCAGAAACATGTTGAGGCCCTCAGATCGAGAATGGACCTGAAGCCTCCGTCCTTCTTTGGCACCAGGAAGTACCCCGAGTAGAAGCCTGCTCGAGAGCCTTCGTCGGCCACTAGTCGTATCACTCGTTTCTCCCGCATCACAGCGATCTCTTGAGAAAGAGCTTGAGCCCTTTCGGGACATCCGACAGTGGGGGGGGGGGGGCAGAGTGGAATTGGAGAGTGTATCCGCGGGTCATTGTTGTTCGCACCCAGGAGTCCTGGGTGCAGGCTTGCCATTGGTCAAGGGTAGCTGGTGGGGGGGTGGGGTTCACTTTGGGGACAATCCTGCGGCTTCGCAGGGGGCTGTCGGGCATCTGTCTTGCCCTTAGGCTTCCAGCAGGGGAACCTGTTTTTCCCCCTCGTCTGCGGCTGACTTCTGCGGCGCTGTTCAGGCTGCCAGCCACTAGACTGTTGCGGCCTGGGTTGAGGCCACCCCTGCCTCAGCCACGGCCTGACGGGTTGCTGGGATCCCCATAAGCGGTGCTGTGGCTGACGTCTAGCCTGTTGGAGATCAGCTGAATGCTGTCTCCTTTGCCTTCACCGACCACTCAATAGAGAGTTCCACCGTCTCCCGAACACCTGACCCGGGGTGATGGGAACGTCGAGGAGGATGGACTTGTCCTTGTCCTGGAGCTTCGCCTGCATCAGCCACAGATGACATCTGGCTGCAACCATAGCTGCAAGGGATCTCCCCATGGCCTTCTTGGGGGCACTAGGGAATGTCCGCTGCCGCACGTCTCATCAGGGATTTAAATTCCAAACTCGGCCCTTGAAAATGTTCCGACACGGAACTCACCACCTCGGTCTACTCTGTAAAGGATGGAGGATCCGATATGCCCAAGCGGGACACCACGTGGGACAGCTCTTCTTCCGGTGGGGGTGGCAGCTGAGGTAGACGGGGAACATTCTCTTCCGCTGGAAGTCGTGCCGCCATAGAGTGCAGCATCTGTTGCTGGGAGTCCAGCCTGTGCGACAGTTCGCTCACTGTTTTAATCAGAGACGCAATCCCATCCGCTTCCCATCTCCTGCGCCTTGGAGGAGTTCGCAGAGCAGAGCGTCTGGCAGATCTGGAGCGAGAGTGCCTCGGTCTCGGGGATCTTCGTCTGGGGGATCGCGCTCTCCTCCCGGGGGAGCGCCTGCAAGGAGGCAGAGAGGGGGAGACAGACTGTGCCCTCGCCGGTGAAGCTCTGGAGGAAGACGAGCGCCGCCTCCTTGGAGAGACACTCGCTGGGGGTCTGTGCCAAGCCGAGCCCACAGAAGAGTGGCGGGCAGAGCTTCCCCTGCGGCGGCTGGCCGATGGGGAGTTCCTGGCCCTCTTACAGTGCATGGCTTCCCTAAATGCCACGCAGTGCACGCAGCCCCCTTCTGCCGTCAGTGCACTCTGGGCATGTCGTGTCCATCGTCTGAGGTTAACTTACCCTGGCACCCGGAACAACGGTGGAAAGCCCCCTTTGGCTTCATCCCAGTTAACAGATCCGTGTCTTTCTCTCCTTCGTTCAGACTCTCTTAGTAGTGTAGCGTTATGTTGGGTGTATTTTGATAAGAGCATTTTAGCTCTGAGCTGAAACACTGATCTAAAGAAGACCTCTCCCCCCCAAAGTTATCAGATTCCCTTAACTCATCAGCTTGGAACTGGTTTACATCAAAATGACAGTTTTGGGGAGGATGGCACCAAGAATAGTCCAAATAGTTTGGAATCCTGCTATGAGATGTCTGGAGAAAGGGGCCTGTAGGTAATAAAAAAACTCTTTGAAGTGGACGAGAGCCAATGTGTTGCATTAAACTGTTTTGTTGATAATTTTAGAAATAAAATCTGTCAACTCCGAGAAATATCTTCTCATTCCTGTTTAACTGTTTAGTCTGAAATTGACACAAGTTAATAGACACCAGATTATTGGTGGCCCTGCCTATCCTTAATCATTGAATAATAATTAGTTAAGGGAAATTGTGGTAACAAGTAATGATAGGATCTTTCTCGGCACCTAAACGTAAATGAGACTGATATATATATATAACGAGAAGTTACCTGACATAAATACTAACCTGCGTAGTTATTTAATGTCTGACTAATAATACTAACGAGAGACTCACCTTCGTCTTACTAACCGGTATTGTAGTCAATGTGTTTATAACCTTTTTTGTTTAACGATTTGTGTGTTATCATATGCGATCCCATGGTCTTTGATTTGGTCACGGAAGTGATTTGTCTTTGATTTGTTGATCTAGAGTTGAATTTTAATTAGTTTTTCCCTTTTGTATAATTAGTGTAGTGCTACATTTAGTCTTTGTTTTTGAATAAATTTGACAATTTATATCTTTGGAATTGGTGTCTGTGTCCAATTATTACAGAAATTGAGTTCTACAAGATTCCAGGATTCGTGATAAGGTAATACTATAAATTCACTTCTTAAATTGAAATTTATAAGTGTACCTTACGCTACAGTAGGTTGACAGCTCTTCTGGCAGATGAACTTCATCAAACTCCTCAGCTCTGATACTGCCCCCCTCGATGTTTAAATCGAGGTTGTCGACGTCAAGATCCGAGAGGTCAACATGGAAGTCCAGAGGTCGAGAGCAGGTTGTGTTGTCAAGAGGTCGATGGGACACAGAGATTGACGAGGACTGTCGAGGTTGACACGGGATGGACACAGGCAGGAATTCCATGGTCGATATTGACAGAAAGGTCAAGGGATCAACAAGGGAGTTGAGGGATCGACAGTTCGTTTAAAATCCAGCGACAGAGGTCGAGAGAATCTGAAGGATAGAGCAGGGCGGTCGCCGACCAGCCACAGGGAGGCTTCTCCAGTAGAGTTGTCTCGGTCTCTGTCCTCTTCTACACCACTCAAATCTGTAAGAAAGAAAAATGGTACAAGAAGGTAAAATCCGTGCGATAGATCTCCGTGGAGGGACCGAGGCCAGCTCTGATCAAAACTCCTACTGCACACTTACCTCTCAAGAGAAGCAATTCATAATAATAATAATAATAATAATAATAATAATAATAATAATAAGGAAGAGGAAGCAAGAATTCAAACCGCACTCCGAAGAGCAGGTGAGCACACTTCTCAAACTTTAAGGCAATCGCAAGCGAAAAGCAGTAAACCACATTCACTGACAGGTGAAAGAAGAAATGGCAGGGAGCTGCAGTCAGGAGGAGACTTTTTACAGTCGCCGGGGCACAGTGGCGTATAACTTAAGAACATAATAACATAACAACTAAGAAAGTTTACAAACGAGAGGAGGCCATTCAACTGCTGCGACCTGGTCTGGTCATTACACTATCACAAGGATCTACCACCTGAATATTGCAGAGCGGGTGTGCCCTACACTGGCCACTCAATTACAGCAGGTGGCTTGCCCTCAGGTGCCATGAGGCTCTGCTGTGTTTGCCATGGATGGGATTGGGGCTTAAAATCAGGTGTCAGGATTCACTTTGGTTTAGCCTTCCCGTTCGGTAATGGCCATCTTTCCACTTGAAAGGGAATGTTAGGTTATCTGTCTCTCACTGTGATTGTGATATTGAACTCCAGGATAGTTTCTCAGTCCGGTAATTCTCTAGGGACTGCTGGAGTTAAAATTACTTAAACTTTGAAATTTGGCAATCACCCTTTCTGTTCTCACCCAGAATCCGAGTCTGTAACACTGCAAAGAGTCATCACCGTACCTACCAGTGTGTTCTCTAAGACTGGAGTCCTGAAAGACATAACAATAATTTCAGGTGCATTATCATTTATGTCACTTACTTGAAATAGGGCCTTACAGTGGCCTACCACTGTGACTAAACCCTTGTCTTTTGCTCCCACATACAGTTAACCTCTTCAAAGTTAATTTTCCCCTTTAACCCTGATTTCCCCGGTTTTGTAATTCAGGTTGAATTTTGCTGAATTCAGCTGACATATGCCTGCTGAAGGAATATGAAATTTCTGCATTAGAGTCTGCATCTAGATCTGTCACGATGAGTTTAATCACAAGGCTGAAAATTGGAACATATTCTGTTATATTCATGGTGTATATTTCCTTATCAAATCAAGGGGCCTTGTCATTGGCATCCAGAACTCAAACAGTGGATTTCAGGGACTCCACTTTCAATATCAGTCAGTTATAAATTGTAATATAGTAACAGATTGCTTCTCCCTGTCCAAAGCTTTTCTCAGAACCAGATTAGCAAATTTGTACCCATCGATTAATGACTTCACCTCAATATCAAAATATTCATTTTTGCTCAGGTTGTATGACCACATCGTGTTCTTCCCAACATCTGGGTCAAATGTTTCATCTAAAGAAAACCTCTCTCCTGGCAGAACAGACTCCGATATCTCTAGCTCAATAGTGTTCTTGGGAAATGTTGACGTATTGTCATTAATATCAGAATTCTCTAATTCAACACTATAGATTTTAACTGTCCAGCTTTTCATTTATGTACAGATTGCCTTGTGTACCTTAATATATTGCTTACCGGGAGCCAATGCCATCCGGAGATCTCCTTTCAGAAGACTTTCAGGATCAATCCCCACATCTTGAGCAAAATTTGCAACAATAAGCCCTTCCTCCATTTCCTCTGGAAATGAATAACGAATGTTGGTTAGAGCTGCATCTCCAGCCAAAACTAACAATATGGAAACCGTTAGGAACTTTTTCATTTCGTGTATTCCCAAAAAACAAAAGATCTCTTGGCTAAACTGCATTAAAATGTATTCCCTAGGTCAGAAAGGCCTTTGTTCCCAGCATGTCAACTGCTGGTATTTTGCTTTGCTGATGAATTATTATTCTCTTCATATTTAGTGAACATCAACATCAAGACTTCAACTCTTATACAACTACATATTACCCCAATGTATTTCGATTTTTTAAATGTCATAGCATGTCTTACAAATTAAATAACTTTATCTGAGTTGAAATGTAGAGATCACTACAGCAATTTGTTGCCCCCAAGGTGTCATCTGTGAATAATGTTAGACAACAGTTTAGCAGCTTCTATTTTCATTGAATGTGTTTTCTATCTTGCTTGTCTGTTGTACAATAGGTTAAATAATTAATTGTGACAACTGCCTTTGTCTGTTCTTTTTTAATAAAATATTTGTACACACTTCTGTGCTCATGTGTTTGTTCTAAATAAATACATCTATTACTATACTCGTCATTCTGAAGATGTCTTTATCCCATATTGTTTTAATTATATTTTTTAACTCTTTATGAACATATAAATATATAAAATAGAAGTGTAACAGCATCACCATAAGGAAAATACAAAAATATAAGTGACATATTAAGTAAATATTTTGTAATTTTAATGTGCACTTACAGTAGCGAACTACAGTATTCTGCATTATAGGCCTCTATTATTACTGAATAACTACAACAATGGAAAAAAAATGTATTTATACCTCCATTGATCCAATAGTCCTATTCAGTTTTTCTTTGGAGGATCCAATGATGTCAGCTTCAACAACATGGCTGGAGATTTTGTGCTACAGACCCATGACACATAGGATTCAATCCAACATGCAGTTACACATTTGTCCACAGTTCTTCATTTCAATTAATGTACTGAATATTACAGAATGTTCGTTTAAAAATGTATATTAAATACAATATTTTTCCCAAAATGGTGCTTCAGTAAAACCCTACCAATTACTAGGACTAACAATGAGTCCACAACTCTGGTTGATGCTAACATTGATCACAGGACCACAGCACAACCTTTCTGTCTAAAAGTCAGGACATAATATTGGTATACTGCTTTCTACAATTCTTATATACACACACACACACACACACACACACACACACACACACATATATATATATATACACTCACCTAAAGGATTATTAGGAACACCATACTAATACTGTGATTGACCCCCTTTCGCCTTCAGAACTGCCTTAATTCTATGTGGCATTGATTCAACAAGGTGCTGAAAGCATTCTTTAGAAATGTTGGCCCATATTGATAGGATAGCATCTTGCAGTTGATGGAGATTTGTGGGATGCACATCCAGGGCACGAAGCTCCCGTTCCACCACATCCCAAAGATGCTCTATTGGCTTGAGATCTGGTGACTGTGGGGGCCAGTTTAGTACAGTGAACTCATTGTCATGTTCAAGAAACCAATTTGAAATGATTCGACCTTTGTGACATGGTGCATTATCCTGCTGGAAGTAGCCATCAGAGGATGGGTACATGGTGGTCATAAAGGGATGGACATGGTCAGAAACAATGCTCAGGTAGGCCGTGGCATTTAAACGATACCCAATTGGCACTAAGGGGCCTAAAGTGTGCCAAGAAAACATCCCCCACACCATTACACCACCACCACCAGCCTGCACAGTGGTAACAAGGCATGATGGATCCATGTTCTCATTCTGTTTACGCCAAATTCTGACTCTACCATCTGAATGTCTCAACAGAAATCGAGACTCATCAGACCAGGCAACATTTTTCCAGTCTTCAACTGTCCAATTTTGGTGAGCTTGTGCAAATTGTAGCCTCTTTTTCCTATTTGTAGTGGAGATGAGTGGTACCCGGTGGGGTCTTCTGCTGTTGTAGCCCATCCGCCTCAAGGTTGTACGTGTTGTGGCTTCACAAATGCTTTGCTGCATACCTCAGTTGTAACGAGTGGTTATTTCAGACAAAGTTGCTCTTCTATCAGCTTGAATCAGTCGGCCCATTCTCCTCTGACCTCTAGCATCAACAAGGCATTTTCACCCACAGGACTGCCGCATACTGGATGTTTTTCCGTTTTCACACCATTCTTTGTAAACCCTAGAAATGGTTGTGCATGAAAAACCCAGTAACTGAGCAGATTGTGAAATACTCAGACCGGCCCGTCTGGCACCAACAACCATGCCACGCTCACAATTGCTTAAATCACCTTTCTTTCCCATTCAGACATTCAGTTTGGAGTTCAGGAGATTGTTTTGACCAGGACCACACCCCTAAATGCATTGAAGCAACTGCCATGTGATTGGTTGGTTAGATAATTGCATTAATGAGAAACTGAACAGGTGTTCCTAATAATCCTTTAGGTGAGTGTATATATATACAGTAGCTCTCAAAAGTATTGACTCCCCTTGGACTTTTCCAAATTTCATTGTGTTACAACATGAAATCAGAATGGATTTGATCCACACAGAAAATGTCCATGATGTCAAAGTGAAAAATATAATCTGCAAATTGTTCTAAATTAATTACAAATACATAACAGAAAATACCTGAATGCATAAGTAATCACCCCTTCAGTCAATATTTGTTAGAGGCATCTTTAGCAGCAATTACAGCCATGAGTCTATGTGGATCAGTCTCTACCAGCTTTGCACATCTGGACACACCTTTGGTGAATGGCAATTTTCAACTCTTTCCACATATTCTGGCTTTGACTGGGCCACTCCAGGACATTGTCCTTTTGGTGTTTAAGCCACTCTAGTGTGGTTTTGGCTGTATGTTTGGGGTCATTGTCCTGCTGGAAGATGAATCTTCTCCCAAGTCCCAGGTCTCTTGCAGACCTCAACAGGTTTTCTTCCAGGATTTCAATGTACTTTTCTGCATCAATTTTGCCCTCTGTCTTTACAAGGTTTCCAGGCCCTGATGCAGAGAAGCATCCCCATAGCATGATGCTGTCACCACCGTTCTCTACTGCAGGGATAATGTTCTCAGCATGATATGCGGTGCTCTATTTTAGTCTCATCAGACCATAGAATCTTCCTCCACTTGGTCTCAGTCTCCCACATGCCTTCTGGCAAACTCCAGCTGAGATTTTATGTGAATTAAGAGTTATCCCATAAAGTTAACTTTTGTGAAGCACCCAGGCTATTGTTGCAGTCTGCACAGTGTCTCCCAGCTCAGCCGTGGAAGACTGTAACTCCTTTAGAGTTGCCATAGGCCTCTTGGTCCCGGATACTCAGTTTTTGAGGACGGCCTGATCTAGATTCACTGTTGTGCCACATTCTCTCCATTTCTTAATAATGGACTTCACTGTGCTTTTGAAGAAACTTATTCCAGATTTGATTTGTATCTTCCTTCGTCTTCATGATGTAGTTTTTTTTAGAAATTGTACTAGCCCACTGTGGGACCTCAAAGAGACAGGTGTATTGAACCTGAAAACATGTGACAATTCAACTAATTATGTGACTTCTAAAGACAATTGGTTTCACCACAGATCAATCAGGTGTGTCATAGCAAAGGGGGTGATTACTTATGCATTCAAGTATTTTCAGTTTTGTATTTGTAATTTAGAACAATTTGCAGATTATATTTTTCACTTTGACATTATGGACATTTTCTGTGTTGATCAGTGGCAAAGACTCCTGATTAAATCCATTCTGATTCAATGTTGTAACTCAATGAAATGTGGAAAAGTCCAAGGCGGCTGAATACTTTTGAGAGCCACTGTATACACATTACATTCACTGCTGAAATGAACCCTAAACCTGTGCCAAATCTTTTCCTTAATTTAAATGTAGGACTAGGCTTGGTTTAGGGGGAGCAAATATAACAGATCTGGTTAACAGTAATGAATATAGGTGAAAGCAGGGCGGGTGTAATTGTTGAATTTAATTGGGTTTTCAATATATAAGCTAAATATATAATTATGTTTAGGATTCCAGCATTTTTTTTCTCTAATTATGTAAATTAACATTATACAATATTCTTTGGAAAAATGGAAATTCAGTTTAACCTGCTGTGTAATTGTTGGAGATATCAAGCTTCAAAACAATGGGAATGGAACCTCAATTATCTGAAAAAGAGAACACTACCAAAAAGGGGGAGAGGGTAAGCCAGTTTCCATGGTACCTCATACTAAACATTTTACTATCAAACTGCCTATAGGGCAGTCCACACATCATACAAACAGCCCTTCCCGTTTCCTTTTTGTATATAAATCCCTGCGCTGACTACTACTTCCTCTTTATTCAACAGCATGCTCTACTGTGTTCCCAATTAGAAGTGTAAACAAACTATATACCAGTGAGGTGACAGGGCAGCCACACCCACATACCCACAAAACTACTGTGTACATACACTCACCTAAAGGATTATTAGGAACACCATACTAATACTGTGTTTGAGCCCCTTTCGCCTTCAGAACTGCCTTAATTCTACGTGGCATTGATTCAACAAGGTGCTGAAAGCATTCTTTAGAAATGTTGGCCCATATTGATAGGATAGCATCTTGCAGTTGATGGAGATTTGTGGGATGCACATCCAGGGCACGAAGCTCCCGTTCCACCACATCCCAAAGATGCTCTATTGGGTTGAGATCTGGTGACTGTGGGGGCCAGTTTAGTACAGTGAACTCATTGTCATGTTCAAGAAACCAATTTGAAATGATTCGACCTTTGTGACATGGTGCATTATCCTGCTGGAAGTAGCCATCAGAGGATGGGTACATGGTGGTCATAAAGGGATGGACATGGTCAGAAATAATGCTCAGGTAGGCCATGGCATTTAAACGATGCCCAATTGGCACTAAGGGGCCTAAAGTGTGCCAAGAAAACATCCCCCACACCATTACACCACCACCAGCAGCCTGCACAGTGGTAACAAGGCATGATGGATCCATGTTCTCATTCTGTTTACGCCAAATTCTGACTCTACCATCTGAATGTCTCAACAGAAATTGAGACTCATCAGACCAGGCAACATTTTTCCAGTCTTCAACTGTCCAATTTTGGTGAGCTTGTGCAAATTGTAGGCTCTTTTTCCTATTTGTAGTGGAGATGAGTGGTACCCGGTGGGGTCTTCTGCTGTTGTAGCCCATCCGCCTCAAGGTTGTACGTGTTGTGGCTTCACAAATGCTTTGCTGCATACCTCGTTTGTAACGAGTGGTTATTTCAGTCAAAGTTGCTCTTCTATCAGCTTGAATCAGTCGGCCCATTCTCCTCTGACCTCTAGCATCAACAAGGCATTTTCGCCCACAGGACTGCCGCATACTGGATGTTTTTCCCTTTTCACACCATTCTTTGTAAACCCTAGAAATGTTTGTGCGTGAAAATCCCAGTAACTGAGCAGATTGTGAAATACTCAGACCGGCCCGTCTGGCACCAACAACCATGCCACGCTCACAATTGCTTAAATCACCTTTCTTTCCCATTCAGACATTCAGTTTGGAGTTCAGGAGATTGCCTTGACCAGGACCACACCCCTAAATGCACTGAAGCAACTGCCATGTGATTGGTTGGTTAGATAATTGCATTAATGAGAAATTGAACAGGTGTTCCTAATAATCCTTTAGGTGAGTGTATACAGCATGCTAGACAGGGCACAGCACCTGAGTATCCTCTGCTGAACACAAACAAACTATATACAGAGCAGCATAGGCAAGTCAACAGCGCCTGCACAGCCACATGAACAAGCCCTGGAGCCAATTCAGCTCTGCAGTATTTCCAGAACCAGGAGCAGCGCCTTTGGGTGCTCGACTTGAAAAACATAGTTCTAACATAGTTCCCTGAGCTGGAGCAGGCCTGGGTTCGAGTGCCACAGTGTGCCCTGAGCCTGGGACAGCAGGTCTGCTTGGAGAGAGACCTCCCATGTTCTCCACTCAGGAAGGAGACCAGATCCACAAACCAGTCTGCAAGGCCACCTGGGGGCGATTAGCAGAACCTTAATTCGTCCTCACCTGATCTTCTCCAAGGACCACTGGGAGAAGGGGTAACAGTGGAAACACGAAGAGCCAGCGCGTCGATCCCCAACATTCCAAAGCAGTCTTGGATGGAGAACCAAAATGGGCAATGGGTGGACTGTCTTGTGGCAAAGAGGTCCACTTCTGCCCTGCCAAAGCAGCTCCAAATCTGCTGGACCACCAGTGGGTGGAGGCACCATTCTGAGGCTGGGGAAACCCCTCACTAGAGGAGATACGCCACCATGTTGGACTGGCCGGGGAGAAGGACTGCTTTCATGGCGCAGATCTGGGGCTGTGCCCACAGTAGCAGGCAGCACACCAGGTGGTACAGCCTGGGCAACCGAGGACCCTTTGCCTGTTGATGTAGGCAACCACCGCTGTTTGTGCTACACCACTCACCTGGAGAGAGCGGCCATGAATGCGATCATGCCACAACAGAGCTAGGCTAAAGCACCCTGGGAGAGCACATATACCTCCTACAGTCACAGCCACGGACTGTAGTGTGGAAGCAAGCTAACGGAGAAGCCTCTCACACAAGCGGGATCGGTGGGGCAGACCGGGGGCCCAGCCAGGTTGCCCATTTACTGCCGCTGTTCTGCCTACTGCTATGAAGAAAAATCCTGTGGGGAAAATCTGCAAAGCAAAAATACATTTTTATGTTAATATATATAATTGAATAGATATAAATAGTGTGTGTATATAATAATAGCTCACGCTCTTGTGAATAAGCCAAGTGGTGAAGCCGGAGCCCCAGAACACATTGTCGGTACAATATAATAATAATGCTGCATGCAGTAATATTATATTAATATACAAACAAGACAGATCTTAAAATTACGTTTTTTACAGCAAGAAATGTAATAATAAGAAATGGCTTTGTCTCACGTTCTGAAGAGCCCCAGGACAAAACAGCAAAGGCAGTAGTCCACACAAGGACTGTTTGCATGATGTGCAGATTGGCCTATTGGCAGCTTTGAAATCAAAATGTTTCGTATGAGGTACCATGGAAAATGGCTTATTCCCCCTCAGGCAGTGTTCTCGAATTGACCGATAACTATGTTCAGAGACTAATGTTAACCAAGACTCAAAAAGTCATTCTGTCAAATGTTGTTTAAAATTATCAAATTTGGAACAGAAAAGCCAGTCTGAAAATGAAAAGGCCAATGGAAACATGTATTATATTTCAAATACAATATATTTAATTTTAGCTGGCAACCCTGTATTCATGCTAGTTTCTACAAATGAATGTTCCATTTACAGCTGTACCATTTAACTGTGTAACATGAAAGTCAACAAATGTCTGCTTTGATCTTGTTAATACATTCAGATCTATTCCACATTCTATAAGAATAGATTATGTTTAATCTGTTCCTCACATGCCAATACCTGCAACTGGTACATTCTGTAGCAGATAAGTTTAAACAATTGTTGTACACCGTTCATTTAATCATATCAGTCACACATGAAACCGATAGTTTTAGTCTTTGTGGATTAATCTATTCTCATATAACATACATTTCCTTTGGATTTGTTTGTTTGTTTGCTCATTTATTGCATTTGTAACTAAAGTACAGGGAGCATACCACTGGAAGGCCACGTTGCATCATCTATACACATCACCATTGAGAATGCTGCAGTCCTATACCCTTCATTCTTCAGTGTGTCGGAGTTGTCCTGTAAAAGTGGGTGGTCATAATAAACATTTCACTGGAAGATATACTGAAGCTAAAACTGACCTCCTTGCTTCTAACGACAAGTAGTTATCAAGCCTGTCCTCATACCTGGCCCAGCCCAAGCTGGATATCATAGCAGGAATTCTGAGGTAAGAGGTTTTAAAGCATTGAATCCTACCTGCAATTTCCCTTTGATTTTGCTTCCACTAATTGAAATTCAAATCCAAACAATATTCCAAGGGAGTGAGATAAACCCCCTATTTTAAATAACATCATTGCACTGTATTCTGACAGGGGGGAATGCTTTTGAAACTGTACATTTAAAACACATGCTTTCCATTAAACAATAGTGGATGCCCATCACCTAAAAGATAGGGCGATACATCTAAGGGATACTACCAACTAACCTCCTTAAAATCTGCTAGAATGGGAATTGTGTCAGCTAATATTATATTTCAGATAGATGATTGAAACTCCATGGGTTGCCTTTGTCGTGAGCTTGTTGCCTGGTTCGTTGGACATCATGGAATGCAATAACTTATTTTTAAATAAATATTGATTGCGTGTGATTAGTAGAGGACAAAGAAAAGGAAACATTGGTTGTGTGTTTGTGCCCACCCATGACCTCATTTTGATCCTTCATAAGCCCCTGCCTCATGCTCACTTATTTATGAGAAATTTCAGCTGTGATAGTATTTGTGTGTATTGTGTGTTGCTGTCAGTACAGAAAGGGTAAAACGCAGATTGCAGGTAGCAGAGTACTGTTTGACTGGATTTAACCAGGAGATACCAGTTGTGCAATGCAATCTTTAATAAACACACATGGTGAAGACTAATTTCATGCAGAGGTGCTTGATCCCAGAACTGGAGGGACACATTCCAGCAGGTTTCCAGGTTGTTGTTTTTTTAATCTTGAATACTCTCAGAGCCCACAGTAGTTATATTAGGAAGTAATGCACTCAGATAAAAAAATACAAGAGTAGCCCTCTGAGGCCAGACTTAAGACTCTCCCATGCTGGTCTCAGGCGGCTACTCTTGTATTTTTTCATCCGAGTGCATTACTTCCTAATAATCAAATTGTATAATGTATATGTAATGGAATCACTTTAATTTTAGTGCCATAGGAGGTGCTGTGTCACAGGATAACATTTTAAACCAACTGGCACTATAGCCCTAGTCAGCACATTGAGGATGGAGTTTTAATATACTGACAAAGAGGAAAGAGTGCCCCCTAGCCATGCACCAGTACCTCCTGCAATACAAACCTCATCTTCAGTAGACACTTCCCATCCTAGTATAGATCAGGCCCCGTCTCCTTTCAGAGATCTGAAGTTTTTGGCTTGAAGCTCATTTGAATAGCCTTATTATTAGTGTATGATCATTTTGAAATGGGGGAATTTATGCATAAATTCAGTAACATTAACCGTCATGGAACAATTTTTATATCCACCGAAAAAGGGCAAGTGTAATGCTTTTTGAACTTTAAAAGCATCTAAACCGATTGACTTACAAAATAGGACAAACTACGAAAGTGAAATATTACTGCCTGTGAACACACAAAGCTGCAATAATTCTGTGGTATTAATTTAAGGGAGCGCAGTGGTCTATTATCTTAAAATGCTTTGTGACTGATTAACTTCCCGAGGTTGAAACCACAACTAGTTTAGCCGGTTTTCCTTATCAAGCTATTCAACCTTGGAATCAGCAACCTAAAGCAATTAGAGCTTCCGGCAGCTTTGTTTTATTTAGAAACGAGCTGAACCCAGTGGTGTGTAAATATTTTAATTGGGGTTTGTATGTTTATATGCATTTGCTCATCTGCCGCAGTTGTTTTATGGACGTGGCCTCTTCTGGAAGACTTTCCTCTCTCTTTGTTAATGTCAGGATAAACCACATATTCTGGGTCTATAGAATTATTTTTTGCTCCCTCTACTTATCACCATCAGCATGAACATTTTCTGATCCAACGACTGAAAATGTGAACAGGTGACAGTTGTTTGACAAGTCAGCGGGCAATTAATCAGTCTATATTCATGCATCATATTTTAAAGTAATTATAGTCTCAGTTTTTCAATGGTAGCACAGATTTTTGATTGAGTGGTTGTCAGTTGTCACACCACTACCACCAAAGAATCACGATGAAATCACAAAAGAGAGACCTGTAAATCAAAAGTACCAAGGAACACAACCTGTAAACAAATTGAGAAAATAGAATTGACTGGCGCATCAGAACGAGGGCTGTAGTATATATAGGGTTATTAACCTATTTGCTTTTTCCAGAACAATCGAAAATGGAGTAATTTCGCATTGTGTTATGCGTCAATGAATACCACAGAAAGAAAATTACAGTTTAAAATAAAACAAAAGTCCTAGAATTTACGTTTAAAAGTAAATCGCCAAAATGTCCCGATGGCCTCTCTGCCTATGACTATTAAAGGCCAAAGTGCTGGAAAATAAAAACTTCATAATTCCACTGACTTCATTTGAGACATGCCATTTTCAAGGAGATTTTAATTATGCAGCAGTTCGCGTTTAACTAATCGGAGTTTTTTTTTCTTGATAAATTGAAGCTGGCATGTAAATTAAGAAAGAAAAAATATATCTAGATTTACGTTTTGTTTAATTGCAAAATCCAAACGGATGGCACTCGTAGGACTCAAAATGCTACGTAATTAAAGTAGTTTTAACACCCTTTAAGTGAAATAGAACTATAATCTATAATACACCGTATGGTTTTCATATTTGAGATTGCACTGGCACCTCACGCTCTTGCTTTACGAGTATAACTGCCATATGGTCTTGTATGAAAAGGCCTACAAGTAATCTCAATCATCACCTTGGAGATGCAACTGGAGTATAACACACAATATCTGTACCTGTTCAATCTGGATTTATTTAAACAGCAACCGCAAACACATTTTTTCCTGAGATCCGTGTATATATTTTTATTGGCCACGAAGTTAGTTTGGATCCATTTAAAGATAGACTTGGACACACCTGGCAATGGTAAATGCCAAAACACACCCGTTGTCCTCAGTGGCTTCCTATTGCATAGACAATGAATCTCTGTCAAAAAACGATTTGCTATTGGCCGCTAGGTTGATGTATTAATTCAAACACACGGTGCACCTGGTTGGAATTGGTCAATCTTTCAATTGGTTAAAGTACATTTAACATTTAGGGAGTCAAATAAGAATGATCAGATCAAAGTGGTGTATGAAAATGTTTCTATCTTTCAGGGCTGGTTTCACAGCACTAGTCATGGACTACTCAATGTTATTTTAAGTAAAGTAGTTGAGACTAGTCCTAACCAAGGTCCGTGAAACAAGCCATTAAAATCTTAAATTTAAATTAACTGGTATATTTTAATACAAAACTGATTAACCGCATAGATTAATTATAGATTCCAGTCTCCATTAACTTGCTTAATTGCCAAAAGCTGTCCTTCTAGCAAGATGAATGAAAAACAGGTATTAAAACGAGCTGCGCATATCACCTCCCTTTTAGAGATAACAATCTGCAAAATGTAGCAGATTCTAAAATGACTGACCGTTAATAATAACTAAATACATACATATATACATTTTCGAAGATCAATTAGAAAGTATTGTAACTGCATCAAGATATATATTTCATTTTTAATCAAGGTAAATCTAATACGAAAAAAAAAATATTTTATTTTCCAAGTATTGTACAATTTCACAAATGTCATGCCACGCAGCTGTCTGTCATGAAGACTGCAATTTGCTTATGACGATGGAAATCCATGTATACGCTATTATTCTCATTTAACTGTGTTAAATAACATAATCCATCTGTTGTATTCGTTTTAATTTGCTGTGCATTTTATTGTAGATCATATTTGTATTATATAGCTTCATAGGTAGTGCCAGGCAATTATATAATAGTTGCCATGAGGCCTGTGGCTCTCTGATTGTGGAAAGCAATGATTTACATATGAATGTAACCAAAAATAATTACAATTTATACCATATGTTTCATGTCCTGAAATACAAAATGTTTATCATCATCATCATCAACGCCTGGTGTGCAAATAAACTATGAACATGTGCATTTATTATGATTGTGACTATATTATTATGAGACATAGTAGTAATATCAGCAGTTCTATTTATACTGTAGGCATCTATAGGCGCTGTAGTGGTTATAATAATAATAATAATAATAATAATAATAATAATAATAATAATAATAATAATTTAGCTGAGGGAAATTTATTCGCTTCTTTAGGTCCTCACTGATGCAGAACTGTACAAATACTCAATGGGTGGATTTGCCATTTAGGCCAAATATGCCATGGCACACTAAGTCAAACTGCAGTGACAGTAGCTTTCGATGTTGAAGTATTGTTGCAGAAAGTGTTTTTTGACCAGGAATCTTTCACGGCCACGGTGCATGAGTTTTAAACATGCGTCATGAAACAAGTCGCTGTGTGCTGCAGCTCCTGAACTGGAGAACTCACATGATGTCCATTTATTCGCAGAGACATGTTGTCCCAAGTCAATTCACGTCATTTATTGGAAAGGTCATTGTTTATTACTGCGTCTTCTCTAGAGTCATAATTGGAGATGAATTTCCTTTTCTTTCCAAACGTGGAAAATGAGTTCTTCACATCGAGATCACTGCGATGTGTCGGTTTTAGTGTGGAGTGCGAGGCTGGGGTCCCAGGGATGTACACGTTGTGCTGGTAATCCGGCGGTGGGTGCAGGGGGTATTGTGGTCCGTACCGTGGAGTCCATGCACGGTTGGTGACCCCAACAGCTGGAGAGGACATTTTATAATCTGTTTTCCAAGATAAAATAATAACCCGAATTATAATTGGTCACCTTAAACACACACACACACACACACACACACACATAATTAAACACTCTGAGAGAAAACTAGCATGGACATCCAGCCTGCATTTGTTTATGTATACAAAAATCAGAAGAGCTAACTGATTGAATTAGCAATTAAACACGTATTTAAAATGTATCTTACAAAAGTATAGCCTTTATATAGCTTGCCACATCAAGTTAGTCCCTTCATAGTTGTTATATTGATCCTTAAGTGAGAATTTCATTAACCCAATTAATGTTATTGTTGAACTCAATGGCATCTTACGTGTCCATTCCCATAACTGTCAGCACCTTCTACCCCTAAACAAGAAATACAAAGTTAGCTGTCAACATGCCAGCTCGTTGTACTCGTGTGAAAGGATGCAAATAAAAAAAATACACACTCACGTATAGAATGTAAAGAATGAAGGTGTTTCTTTGAATAATAAGTGTGTCCAAAGACTGACGAAAGACCGAAGGACTGACGAAGCTCACGTACCCCTCATGTGGGTTCCCCAAGTCCAGTACTGACCGGCCACTGGCGTTACCAAATTGTCCGACTCTCTCTGCATAGCTTTCCGCATCAAAGTGCCCTCCATGTTCATCGAACTGTAACTGTGACAGGAAAATCCAAGTCAACACCTTCAGAAACACTCTTTCCAAAGATCAAAGTAGATTGCACGTTTTCTTAAAAGTTCAATTTACCTCTTAAGTGCGGAGTTATGCGTCTTTGATAAAGGCCAGTCTGTGTTCGGTTGTTTGAGCTGAAAATAGGAAAGGAAACGACACAATTAATATTCAGGACATGGGATATATTGTGTAGAACAAGAGGCACGAGTTTTTAACACGATGTCTACAGCGAAGACATTTTATACCAACAAAACATTTGACAGAGAGATGTTTGTTTGTTTCCTTAAAAATATATGACTAGATAAATAGAAATTGATGTAAACATTGTTACAATTCTTTTATAACATTAGGAATTGGATTTTGTTTCACGACCTTCTGTGTTCAGACTCATGTAAATAAATATTGATTTAATTAAGCATTTACAAGCCACTGATGTTGAGCAGCCTTAAATTGTATGATGATGATGATGATGATGAATAGAGTGGACTCTTAGATTAAATGTGTAACAATAATGTGTCGTTGTATTGTACACGACTGAGTGTGATTAAGAACATGTTGTGTTTATTTAACACATGCATGTATTGGCATATTAGGACTTTTAATGAACAGTGTTTAAGGTGCAGATAAAGTAATTTAATGTAAATAAGACAGATCGTTGTTTCACCGGGCATCTGTCAGTATTTAGGTTAAAAAGTATTTTAAGTCAGAAGGACGTCCAATGCACTCTGTACTGGGGCCCCAAGCTTAGTTGAACATTTGCATACAGGAAACAGAACTGAAATGAGACTATAATCTTCTATTTGAAAAACAATTGATTTAAAACCTTACATGTTTTCATATATTCATTCATCATTCCTTCATTATTAATAACCTTGTCATCCAGCACAGGGTCACGGTGAAACAGAGCCTAACCCGGCCGGAACAGGGGCGCAAGGCCGGGCACACAATGGACCGTGCATCGCAGATGTATTTATTTATTTATTTGTTTATTTATTTTTCTTGTGAAATCTGCTTTAATGTAATTGATCATTGTAAATAAAATGGGTTTTTTTAATTATTCGACTCATTTTACACTCCTTGTTGAATACCTAAATCACCAATGAATTTACATAGAAAATAATATTAAACTTAGAACTGCACTGCCCTCTGCTGAGATAAAACTGCTCTGTACGACTTTAGCCCTTCTAGTGCACCGATGTCATTTATTTTCCCTTCATCAGAGGTTACGCAGCAGGAGTCAGAAAGACACGTAGAGCCCTAGATGTTTTTTTTTTTTTTTTGTAAAGACGCATAATATGGATTCCATGCTCTATTAATTCACTTACAGTAGTTGACAAGGGAAATGCGGTGTAAGCTTATTACAAAATCAGCATGCAAAATACCTTGCACAAGCCATGTAAAACCAATTAAAATCACCAGGATGAAACAGGACACGATTATAATCTTCAAAAGAATCCATATAGACCCGGGAAATGAATAATAATTCGAAAGAGGGGGGGGGGGGGCTTTTTTCCCTTCCATCAGGATTGTTTGATAATAAGCTAATGTACCGTGAGCTTGTGTTTTAATGACTGATTGCTTGTGGTGAAGCTGAACACGTTCCTTGTTGCTGTTGACAGAATGTCTTCGGGTTTATCTCCCTTATGCATATGCGGTGTGTCAAATGGGGAATTAAAACAAACTACTGTTCTGCTTTTGCCGCTAGTGGTTTTCTTTGAAAATTCCTAATCCATTAGTTAAAGAAGTAATGAAAAAGTGTGCTTATAGCCCCATTGAAGTAGTCCTATCAAAATGTATAATTGAAAAACGAACCGTTACACCGTGTTTTCAGCTTCCAGCTATCGGAGGTGTGTGCTTGTGTGTTTGGTTGCCTGTTTTTGTTTGTTTTCCATCAAAGTTTCATTTCCCTTAGAGCTACCTAAGGACACTTACGAAAGAATTCAAACTTCTCTTCTTATTTTATTATATCTGAGATGGTTAATGCAGATTCATCCCCCATACTGTGAAATCAAATATGCAGTAATATAAAGGTGTGTATGTCCGTGTGCTCAAGCTTAAGTATCTTTCCAGTTACACTGTCATTTCATATTTTAAAAAGAACATTATTATGCGTGACAACAGTTAATCAACCACGTCCTGCAGGTAAGATCTAGAAGTCAGAAATGTATTTATCTATTTCTGTATTTATACTATTCCAAGTGAGCATCTACAGAAAAGGGGAAGGTGTCCTTGTTATATTCTATATAGTTTTCAGTTAACATTTGTTTGTAATTAAATATATTTATGTCCACGTACAGAAAGGAAATTAATTAATTTTAGCTTCAAAGAATATATGCATTAAGGTGATCACGGATCACAGTATACAAGCCTTTGCAATAGCAACACTATGAAAGCATCAAGGTTAATGCGGGAGGGGTTTAATTCTCGTCCATTTGTGGGCTGTTGCCTCCATCTAGTGGATTTCAGCAGCAAGGGCCCGCCTTTGCTTCACAATGTACATGCTTTCCAGCCGCCGCAACAGACAAGAAAGATAGCGCCTTTACACGGATTTCTGTAGAGCGACACTGCATTATTTACTCCAGACTATAGCGTTTCGGTAGAAGACATATATATCGTTTCCTCTTTTTCGCAGTTCCACACAGTTGCTGTCTGTGAATATACAGGGACTACACGTCAGTGCTAGTTATAACATTGGGTATCCAAATAGAAGAACAATGAGTGAATGCTGCCTGTGTAGTCTGCGTTAGTTGGCAAGGAGTGTAGGCAGCAAACACGAAGGACAGGTCATCTAACCTTCTGCAGCAGAAATGTTAGTAATATGACATAGACAGTGTATTATTTTACATACGCGTTTATCTTTCTGTATTTGGTCTTAGTGTGTAAAAAGCTAAATACAAGCATAATGAAAATATAAATGTATATATCTATCTATCTTTCTATATGTGCTATTTATGAAGGGTAGGTATCTATGTACTTATCTGGCTAATGGCAAATGTGAAAACGATATGATCATATAGATAGATAGACAGATAGGTGTTTATTATGTATTGATGTATGTTCATGTATTGAATACATTTTGAATTTCATGTTTTTATAAGCCGTGGACATGTATTAAGCCTGTACGTGGATTATGGGGCAACGACGGGGTCTTTAATAGGTTTATGCTGCAAGGTTGGTGTTAGTTGGTAACTGGCAATGCATTTACATATACAATATAACTATATTGGCAGTTACTAATTAAAATCCTACAAGGGATGCGTTTAAGTATGCACTTGTTACATGCATCAAATTAAGTGGTCAGCAAATAATTGATTGAGGTTAATGTAACTCACCGAGTAGACATGTACACGGATAACCTTAAATGTATTCATTAAAAGGATGTTTAAAAAAATACAAATGAATGCCCCTGAATGGATAAATAAATGAAAGCTAATTTATTTTTCAATCAGAATGACATGTTAATAACTACAACATTTCTGTATCATTACACATGTGTATGTGCAAACTTGCATAAATGCATTAAATCATAAAAGCGACAGTGATGATAATTAACGTATTATAAAAAAATAAACAAACAAATAAAATAAATAAATACCTCATTCGGTGTATTAGCCCCATTGTTCACCGTGTTGGTGCGGTTGTGTCCATTCCAAGCTGAAGCCATGTTATCCGCACCTTTTGCATTGTTCCTTGGAGTTGCTGGACTGCATGGTTTCAGAAACATGAAGTCACTTTTGGCCGATTCTGGCGTTAAGCACACTTTGTAGCAATACGCTTGAGAAAGGGGGCCGTTACCGTTAACCTCGACGCAGTTTGTAGGCACTTTAGTTCCGGAAGAGATCTGAAGGTTAATGTTGGATTTCTTGAACACTTCGGTGGTCGCCTCGGATCTAAATCCACAGCAGGAGGTGAAGGAGAAATCGTATCCCCTGATGGCATGTCTGTCCTTGTAGCATTTTATGGACGCCAGGACAATTATAGCCACCAGAAATATGAAGGAGATCGTGCTTAGAGATACGATTAAGTACAGAGTTAGGTTAGAGGGGGATTCCTGGCTCAGTGTGAGGTCGCTGAAATCAGAAAGGGATTCTGGCACACTGTCAACTACTGATAAAATGATGGAAACAGTGGCTGAGAGGGGCGGTTGACCGTTGTCCTTGACCAAAATGACTAGTCTTTGCCTAGTGGCGTCTTTATCCACAAATCTGCGTATTGTCCTGATTTCTCCCGTGTAAAGGGCAACGCTGAACAACCCCGGATCCGTTGCCTGCAGAACCTGATAAGAAAGACGGGAGTTTTGTCCAGCGTCCGCGTCTATGGCAGTGATTTTCGCTATCAGGTAGCCAGCATCCACTGATCTGGGGACCATCTCCGTCGCCACAGTTCCGTTTTTGGGTAGAGGCGACACAATGACCGGAGCGTTGTCGTTTTGATCCAGGACAAAGACATTGACAGTAACGTTGCTGCTCAGAGGTGGGAAGCCGGCGTCCTGCGCTTGAACGCGAATCTGAAAGTTTCGCAGTTGCTCGTAGTCAAAGGAGCGCAGCGCGTAGATGTTGCCGTTGTCGGAGTTGATGGAGACATAAGTGGACACGGGCATGCCCTGGATCTGCCCCTCCAGAATCGAGTAGGACAGATAGGCATTCTGATTCGAATCAGGATCAAAGGCAGTCACCGAGCAAATGGAAGCGCCGGGGGCGTTATTCTCAGTCACATAGACCGTGTATGAGGGTTGGACGAATCGCGGAGCATTGTCGTTTATGTCAGAGACTTGCACTAAGATAGTTTTCTTAGTAGACAGGGGAGGTGTACCCAGATCTCTCGCAGTTAGAGTTATATTGTACTCGGAAACGCTCTCTCGATCCAAAAATTCGCTGGTAACCAAAGTGTAATAATTCTTAAAGGAGGAGTGGAGCTGAAACGGCGCATTTTTGGGGATCTCGCAGTCCACGTTTCCGTTGTCCCCTGAATCCCGATCCATCACACTGATAACAGCGATGACAGTCCCCGGAGGAGCATCTTCTTGGACAGGCGTGGACACAGAGGTTAAAATTACGTCTGGTGCGTTGTCATTGACATCCAAGATATCGACCAGGACTTTACAGTGCACAGCCACCGCAGACGGACCCTTGTCCTTGGCTTGCACGTAGATTTCATAGACGCTGGCTTTCTCGTAATCGACAATGCCTTTCACTCGGATTTCTCCAGTGTGCGAGTCCACAGTGAAGAGTTCGCGCACTTTCAAAGGAGCATGTCCGCTGAAGGAATAAGAGATGTCCCCGTTAGAGCCTTCGTCTAAATCCGTCGCATTGAGTTTGATGACTAGAGTACCCCTAGGTGCATTCTCCACTAAACTCACCCGATAGAAAGACTGGTCGAAAACAGGCACGTTGTCATTAGCATCCAACACAGTTATTGTGATCTGGGCAGTGCCAGACCTCTCCGGCATCCCTCCGTCGATAGCTGTCAGTGACACTTGATGTGTCTTTTGCTGCTCTCTGTCCAGGGGTGTCTCAAGCACCAGCTCTGCGAACTTGCTCCCGTCACTCCTCGTCTGAATATCCAAGACAAAGTGCTCGTTGGAGCTGAGCAAGTACGTGCGGAGAGAGTTGGTCCCCACGTCCGGATCCTGTGCGCTCTCCAGCGGGAAGCGAGACCCGGGCGCAGCCGATTCGGTGATCTCCAGAACAAACTCGCTCCACGGAAAACTTGGGGAATTGTCGTTCACATCCAAAATCTCGACCTCCACCCTGTATAGCTCCAAAGGATTTTCGATTACAACCTGCAGGTGTAAGAAACAAGCCGGGCTCTGCTCGCACAATTCTTCCCTGTCAATCTTCTCATTGACAAATAAAATCCCGTTTTCCAAATTGACTTCTAAATACTGTTTCCTAGCGCCAGAAACAATCCTGAATCTGCGAGCTGAGAGTTTGGCAACGTCTAAGCCCAAGTCTTCTGCGATGTTGCCAACAAAAGCTCCGTGCTCCAGTTCCTCGGGAATTGAATAGCGTATCTGAGCAAGAACTAAATCCAAAGCACAAGCACCGAAAACTAGATATAAGACTTGCCTTCTCCACGTCCGTCTTCTTCTCCAAGTTGTTAGGTCCATTTCAGCTCTGCTCAGTCCTCAGTCATGGAAATTACAAGAGAGATTTTCTGTAAACTGCATAGTCTTAAAAAGGGTATGCCGTATTAAAAAAAAAAAATGTTTTTTCTTTTTCCAAACTTTGCACAAAGTACAGATCTACAGCGCATGCAATTCTCTGCTTGGTTTTAAAATTGTTTTTAAAGAAACAAAGAAACACTGCAAATTAAAACTTAAAACTGAAAAAAACGTAGGGTCCTTCCACAGTCCCTCTCCCTGCTTGTTACACCAGTCGTGTGTGAGTGTGTGATACTTTGTCTTTGATTTTCCAGTGTATTAGGCATTTTGGAAAGGCTGGTGGGGGAGGATCGTAGTCCTATTCAGAACCGTATTGGAGGACAGCGACATGAGAGCTTCGGCAGTAATTACAGTATGGACGTTTTAACCCTTTCGCGACACAGACCCCCCAGTATAGTAACCGTTATCAGTGCTCCTTTTTAACAGCTGTATAAGCCTATACTGAAAATGGAAATAATGCAATCTAGACCTCCACTGTTTCCAGAGATAGTGATCTGAATAAAATAACATTATTGATCATGTACAACCAGTCTATCCATTTTATATATATTAGTTCATTATGTTATATATCGAATTTGGTTCACAAATCTCTCTCTCTCTGTATATAGATAGATAGATAGATAGATAGATAGATAGATAGATAGATAGATAGATAGATATAGATATAGATATAGATATAGATATAGATATATGTGTGATTGAAAACGTATACATAAGGGGATACTATCCTAATGAGATTGAAAATCGCGTATTTCAGGACTAAGCTGGAAATAAAAACAACCCCCTTATTTAATTGGAATAATTGATGACATTTGGATGTATGACTCAATAATGTCCCATGTAGGGTATATATTATCCATCATTACCAAGCGAGATATCCAATCCTGAAATCCCATAGCTGGCGTTTGTTCATTTCTTGACATCACATAATACAGGGTTTGGAATAACTTCCAATCAGCGGACGGCATGCGGTTTGGTCCCGACACCTGCCGGCACTTGTATTTTAATTAAGAGAGCAAGCTGTGTGTTATTCGTGCTGAAAGTGAGAAGCTGTGGCGAGAGTTGACTGATTTCTCCACATCAGTGATAATCACATAAGATTGAAGAAAGTCAGTCGCAACAACCTCCCCCCCCCTCCAAAACCACGAAATAAATAAATACAAATACAATCCCCTGGTTTAAATAACCAGAAAACACAATCTGTTCAGAGACTTAACCTCCAGCAGATGGTTAAGCTTTTCCAGAAATGATTACATTTTGTAAAACACGGTTTTCATTGGGTTCCTGTTCTTTTTAATTAACGGAGAGAGGGATTATAGTATAGTATAGCTATCCAGGATCAGCCATTCCCGAACAGATAAATACAAATGTTTTTGAAAAATAATCCCACTATGCTGGATATGGCGAGGTATCCTCCATGCTTGTTAAATTCACTTGAATTACACAGAGCTTTAAGCTTATTTTGTAGTACATCGTCCATAACTTTCTCCACCCCATGAACATATTCCCAGGAACATACACCACCCAGGCAGATTGAAATGCGTAATTGTTTGATGCAATTTATCTTTAATTCATAAAGAATAAAGACACACACACAGATCGATAGACAGATAGATGTATATGCAATTAAAATGTACGACCCTACATCAATATGTGATACTAGTGTGCCTATATGAACTCTGTGATATTAGTTGTGTCTGCCCAAGGTCCTGTAATGGAGACGATGCTTTAGGGTCTATTCTCTGTACTCTCCGGGTGCACTGCTTCCCATTGCTAAGTGTGCTTTTAGCAAGTCAGTCAAGTCAGACTTTATTCATGTAGAAATACACCAAGTAAAAGCAATAAATAAAATGGGGACAAAATGTACAGAGCAGGATGTTGCTTTAATTAGATCTACACATACCTGTGGAGCGTGGGAAATAATGTGATGGTATTCAAAGAACAACTTTCATTTACCAGCTGCATCTGTCAAAAATGATCCTAGAGCGCCATCTTGTGCAATAATGGCAAAACGTATTTAAAATGAAACATTTGAAAGCAACATTTTAAACGATGGAAATTCTATTGAAGTGCATACACTTCTGCAATGTGGTAGAAGTATGGAACATTATTTTGTTGCTGTTGTTTGTGTATGTAATTATTTATTTCATGAATTCATTAAGAAGAAGAAAATGCCAGATTTGATTATTCTTCAGAATAATACAGCAAAGTTCAGAAAAAATACATTTCCATTAATAACGGGTATTGTGCAGGGTGGAAAACATGAACTGCCACATCACATAATCAACACAAAATAATCACAAGAAGCCAGAGCACAACTTATGTTAACTAATTCAAGAAGACAATAATAATATAAAACCTACACAATCATACTTTTCCAAACCTAGCGTATGGCCCGCAGTAGAATATTTTTAATGCAGTATCGAACACAACAGAAATATATTTTCTACGGTATAATAAACGAATATAACTGGATAGTAGGGTACTTGGGACTATAGATGTAGAGCTTACATTGCCAGGTTGTCTCTCAAAAATGATCCTCTAGCGCCATCATGTGGAAATATCTAATTGCTAAACAAAACTGGACAGAAAAGGTAGAATTGTGACGTATTTTAATGCTTGATTAACATCACATGGGTAAATATCCGAATACGCCTGAAACGGTGCTCAATTTAAACAAACAAAAAACATATATGTACAGACACATTAAACCCAAATGTATGTTTTTGAAATACTAAAGCTATACAAATTGAGCATCATAAAAAGGTATTATAATTCTACAAACTTCTAATGATTTAAATAAAAGTTTTCAAAAATGTTTGCATTCTTTGATTGAATGTGAAATTAGCACCTTTATTCATCCTGGTAACACACACACACACACACACACACACACACACACCCTGAGCGCCACCTGCTGTTCTGTATATACATTTTCCCAGCCTTCAAAATCAATAGTTTTAATTTAAGAAGTTGTTCAGTGCTGGAAGTACAGTCCTTCCACGCTCATGCTTTGCGATGATGTTTTAAAATACGTCTTTTGCTGATGAAAAAAAGTGATCAAAATCATTCACATTGAAAAATAAATCAATAACTGAAAGATATAATCTACTTATTGGTTTAAATGTGTTACAAATATAAAACAGAAAATAATTGATTGCATAACTATTCACCCTCTTTGCAATGGCACAGCTCTGGTGCAACCAATTGTCACTAGAAGTCGCATAATTAGTTGAATGGAGTCCACCTGGGTGTAATTGACGGTGTTTCACATGATTTCAGGTTAGATACACCTGTCCCCTGCTGCTCCCACAGTGGCTTATACATTTCCTAACAAAACAAGAAGATTCAAGGGTCTGATGCTCTCCCATAAAGGACAGATTTGTGCAGCACCGGGGTTATTATTGCTGTATGCACAGTGTCTCCCAGCTCAGCTGTAAGACTGGAACCCCTTTAGAGTTGCCATAATGAAATGTGCAGTAGTCCTTGGGGGGTGAATACTTCTGCAGTCCACTGTAGTGTGGATTCCTACACTGCACTGTGAATGGATGCCATAGTTACAATGTCGACACATTCATTTTAATTGAACGGAACAAATATTGCTAAAGAGAAAAGGGAATGAAAATGAAAGGGCTTTTATTCTAGCAGGAAACAAAACAAGTATAATTATTATTATTATTTATTTTTATTTGTATTGCCAGACGCCCATATCCAGGGCGACTTACAACATAAGTGTAAAACAATGTGCAAAAATATACAGTTAAGTAAAAGGCATCAATCATTACAAATTCAATGTACATAAAACATAGCAATTCAAAATATAATACATTTTACAACTTCCAATTTACACAGGCAAGTACAGTAAGTGAGGTCCTACATCCTGGACGGTAAAAGCTAAGTGCTGTCAAGATGTAGGGTCACGGGAAAGGGAGCAAGGAGGAAAACAATCAAAAACGCAAGAAGCATAATACAATTGAGAAGTGCTATCTAGCAGGGATAAAGGACTAATATTACAAGTACTGTTGGAAAAGATGTATTTTCTACGGTATAATAAACGAATATAACTGGATAGTAGGGTATATGAGACTATAGATGTAGAGCTTACATTGCCTGGTTGTTTCTCAAGAATGATCGACTAATTTAACACAAATATATATTTCAAATATTAAAGCTATTAAAATAGAGTGTCAAAAAGGTACTATAATTGCAACGCTTCCAATGATGAATGTGTGTAAAATAAAAAAGGTTTTGTAACATGTACGCATTCATTGATTGCATGTGAAATTTGCAGTTTTAATTAATCCTGGGAACACACACACACACACACACACACACCTTAAAGATCCTTGAGCGACACCTGCTGTTCGGTATAGAGACCTGCCTTTCCCAGCCCTCACAATGAATCGTTTTCATGTACCAGGTTGTTCGGTCCTGCACGTATGGAGGAAAAATCGTGCCAAAACAAACTCATGAATTAAGTACAGTCGCTCCAGGCTCATCCTTTGCGATGATGTTTTAAAACACGTCTTTGGCTGATGAAAAACAGAAAATCCAAATCATAACAAAACAAATCGAAAACAACTAGTATTACAAACACGGGGAAACAATAAGGCTAGACTCTCTGTATACTGAAACAAAAGGTCAGAGAGCCCCTTTAATAAGTTTCTTCTGCGCAACGCATAATAACACTTTAGCAATACTTTAGCCGTATTATACTTTGGAAGACAATTACAAAATACAAATATTGTACAAGTGGAACAACATAACCCAGAGTCTCAGAGTAATTAGAAAGAGGACATGCATCAAGAAGTATAAGATGAAATAGAAAACAACAATAATAACAGTATGTTGTAAAACGCTGCACAGCGCCCGTGGTTCACACCTCGTAGTCCAGAAGAACCACGCAGAAGTAGGAGGCTTGAAGTAACCACTGAGCTAACACAGCGCAGAGCAAGCTGCGGCACAGCGCACTTACACCAGCGGCGCATGCGTCACAGCCGCCGCGCACTTCACTGTGCTTGTGCTACATGACGCAAAGAAAGCTGCTTGCATTCAGGAACAAATGGAAGGAGCTCATCATTCAAAAGATACAGTTTCCATGAAAAATACAAGTGTTTTTGTGCAGACCTATGCTTTGTGTGTTTAAAACGTGTCTACCTTCACATTGTACACTAAGAGGAAACATAAATACTTCATTACTTACCCGATTGTATTAACCACTTTTTGCAAGGGAGGTTTTTATAGGTCGGGCTGTGAAGGTTTTGTATGTAATGTGATACGGGTCTACAAAAATAGTTGAACTGTATAACAATGGATTGCATAAGTATTCACCCCGCCTAAGCACTTTTGCACGTGTGTATTGTGTTACAACATGGAATCAAAATTGATTGTTTTAATTTAACAAGTTGTTCAGTCATGCGAGTAATTTGAGCCCAATTCAACAACACATTTTTTTTTAAACACAAATCAAGGCAACCCAAACTGCTCCACAGAACAAAATCAGTTTGCAAGAAAATGTAAAAAGCAATCTCGTACACAACACGGGCATGACAGCATGGCAATCCTCCCGGGGAACAGAGCTGCATTTGGTGCAAAAAAGAGATCTGAAACACACAACCCAGAGATCTAGAGCAATTAGACAGGCTGCCTCCATCAAGAAGTATGACCATATTCATTAGAAAACAAAAATAAGGACATGTTGTAAAACGCTGGACAGCGCCCGCGGTTCGAGCCTCGCAGACCCGAAGGACTGAGGGACGTCAGAAACATGGCGTTTGAAGTAACCACTGAGCTACACCAGCGCAGCGAGCGCTGCGGAGAAACGGCACTTAGACCACTTGCGCGGTGCGTCACTTCCGCTGCGCAGTACGGCGCTGTGTTTCCGTATCTCTACGAGTTCCCACAAATGGGAGGAGGTCATCACTGGAAAGAATACATCCCAACATACTTGGCTTATACATTTCCTAACAAAACAAGAAGATTCAAGGGTCTGATGCTCTCCCATAAAGGACAGATTTGTGCAGCACCGGGGTTATTATTGCTGTATGCACAGTGTCTCCCAGCTCAGCTGTAAGACTGGAACCCCTTTAGAGTTGCCATAATGAAATGTGCAGTAGTCCTTGGGGGGTGAATACTTCTGCAGTCCACTGTGGTGTGGGTTCCTACACTGCACTGTGAATGGATGCCATAGTTACAATGTCGACACATTCATTTTAATTGAACGGAACAAATATTGCTAAAGAGAAAAGGGAATGAAAATGAAAGGGCTTTTATTCTAGCAGGAAACAAAACAAGTATAATTATTATTATTATTTATTTTTTATTTTTTTATTGCCAGACCCCCATATCCAGGGCGACTTACAACATAAGTGTAAAACAATGTGCAAAAATATACAGTTTAGTAAAAGGCATCAATCATTACAAATTCAATGTACATAAAACATAGCAATTCAAAATATAATACATTTTACAACTTCCAATTTACACAGGCAAGTACAGTAAGTGAGGTCCTACATCCTGGACGGTAAAAGCTAAGTGCTGTCAAGATGTAGGGTCACGGGAAAGGGAGCAAGGAGGAAAACAATCAAAAACGCAAGAAGCATAATACAATTGAGAAGTGCTATCTAGCAGGGATAAAGGACTAATATTACAAGTACTGTTGGAAAAGATGTATTTTCTACGGTATAATAAACGAATATAACTGGATAGTAGGGTATATGAGACTATAGATGTAGAGCTTACATTGCCTGGTTGTTTCTCAAGAATGATCGACTAATTTAACACAAATATGTATTTCAAATATTAAAGCTATTAAAATAGAGTGTCAAAAAGGTACTATAATTGCAACGCTTCCAATGATGAATGTGTGTAAAATAAAAAAGGTTTTGTAACATGTACGCATTCATTGATTGCATGTGAAATTTGCAGTTTTAATTAATCCTGGGAACACACACACACACACACACACACCTTAAAGATCCTTGAGCGACACCTGCTGTTCGGTATAGAGACCTGCCTTTCCCAGCCCTCACAATGAATCGTTTTCATGTACCAGGTTGTTCGGTCCTGCACGTATGGAGGAAAAATCGTGCCAAAACAAACTCATGAATTAAGTACAGTCGCTCCAGGCTCATCCTTTGCGATGATGTTTTAAAACACGTCTTTGGCTGATGAAAAACAGAAAATCCAAATCATAACAAAACAAATCGAAAACAACTAGTATTACAAACACGGGGAAACAATAAGGCTAGACTCTCTGTATACTGAAACAAAAGGTCAGAGAGCCCCTTTAATAAGTTTCTTCTGCGCAACGCATAATAACACTTTAGCAATACTTTAGCCGTATTATACTTTGGAAGACAATTACAAAATACAAATATTGTACAAGTGGAACAACATAACCCAGAGTCTCAGAGTAATTAGAAAGAGGACATGCATCAAGAAGTATAAGATGAAATAGAAAACAACAATAATAACAGTATGTTGTAAAACGCTGCACAGCGCCCGTGGTTCACACCTCGTAGTCCAGAAGAACCACGCAGAAGTAGGAGGCTTGAAGTAACCACTGAGCTAACACAGCGCAGAGCAAGCTGCGGCACAGCGCACTTACACCAGCGGCGCATGCGTCACAGCCGCCGCGCACTTCACTGTGCTTGTGCTACATGACGCAAAGAAAGCTGCTTGCATTCAGGAACAAATGGAAGGAGCTCATCATTCAAAAGATACAGTTTCCATGAAAAATACAAGTGTTTTTGTGCAGACCTATGCTTTGTGTGTTTAAAACGAGTCTACCTTCACATTGTACACTAAGAGGAAACATAAATACTTCATTACTTACCCGATTGAATTAACCACTTTTTGCAAGGGAGGTTTTTATAGGTCGGGCTGTGAAGGTTTTGTATGTAATGTGATACGGGTCTACAAAAATAGTTGAACTGTATAACAATGGATTGCATAAGTATTCACCCCGCCTAAGCACTTTTGCACGTGTGTATTGTGTTACAACATGGAATCAAAATTGATTGTTTTAATTTAACAAGTTGTTCAGTCATGCGAGTAATTTGAGCCCAATTCAACAACACATTTTTTTTTAAACACAAATCAAGGCAACCCAAACTGCTCCACAGAACAAAATCAGTTTGCAAGAAAATGTAAAAAGCAATCTCGTACACAACACGGGCATGACAGCATGGCAATCCTCCCGGGGAACAGAGCTGCATTTGGTGCAAAAAAGAGATCTGAAACACACAACCCAGAGATCTAGAGCAATTAGACAGGCTGCCTCCATCAAGAAGTATGACCATATTCATTAGAAAACAAAAATAAGGACATGTTGTAAAACGCTGGACAGCGCCCGCGGTTCGAGACTAGCAGCCCTGAAGGACTGAGGGACATCAGAAACATGGCGTTTGAAGTAACCACTGAGCTACACCAGCGCAGCAAGCGCTGCGGAGAAACGGCACTTAGACCACTTGCGCGGTGCGTCACTTCCGCTGCGCAGTACGGCGCTGTGTTTCCGTATCTCTACGAGTTCCCACAAATGGGAGGAGGTCATCACTGGAAAGAATACATCCCAACATACTTGGCTTATACATTTCCTAACAAAACAAGAAGATTCAAGGGTCTGATGCTCTCCCATAAAGGACAGATTTGTGCAGCACCGGGGTTATTATTGCTGTATGCACAGTGTCTCCCAGCTCAGCTGTAAGACTGGAACCCCTTTAGAGTTGCCATAATGAAATGTGCAGTAGTCCTTGGGGGGTGAATACTTCTGCAGTCCACTGTGGTGTGGGTTCCTACACTGCACTGTGAATGGATGCCATAGTTACAATGTCGACACATTCATTTTAATTGAACGGAACAAATATTGCTAAAGAGAAAAGGGAATGAAAATGAAAGGGCTTTTATTCTAGCAGGAAACAAAACAAGTATAATTATTATTATTATTTATTTTTTATTTTTTTATTGCCAGACCCCCATATCCAGGGCGACTTACAACATAAGTGTAAAACAATGTGCAAAAATATACAGTTTAGTAAAAGGCATCAATCATTACAAATTCAATGTACATAAAACATAGCAATTCAAAATATAATACATTTTACAACTTCCAATTTACACAGGCAAGTACAGTAAGTGAGGTCCTACATCCTGGACGGTAAAAGCTAAGTGCTGTCAAGATGTAGGGTCACGGGAAAGGGAGCAAGGAGGAAAACAATCAAAAACGCAAGAAGCATAATACAATTGAGAAGTGCTATCTAGCAGGGATAAAGGACTAATATTACAAGTACTGTTGGAAAAGATGTATTTTCTACGGTATAATAAACGAATATAACTGGATAGTAGGGTATATGAGACTATAGATGTAGAGCTTACATTGCCTGGTTGTTTCTCAAGAATGATCGACTAATTTAACACAAATATGTATTTCAAATATTAAAGCTATTAAAATAGAGTGTCAAAAAGGTACTATAATTGCAACGCTTCCAATGATGAATGTGTGTAAAATAAAAAAGGTTTTGTAACATGTACGCATTCATTGATTGCATGTGAAATTTGCAGTTTTAATTAATCCTGGGAACACACACACACACACACACACACCTTAAAGATCCTTGAGCGACACCTGCTGTTCGGTATAGAGACCTGCCTTTCCCAGCCCTCACAATGAATCGTTTTCATGTACCAGGTTGTTCGGTCCTGCACGTATGGAGGAAAAATCGTGCCAAAACAAACTCATGAATTAAGTACAGTCGCTCCAGGCTCATCCTTTGCGATGATGTTTTAAAACACGTCTTTGGCTGATGAAAAACAGAAAATCCAAATCATAACAAAACAAATCGAAAACAACTAGTATTACAAACACGGGGAAACAATAAGGCTAGACTCTCTGTATACTGAAACAAAAGGTCAGAGAGCCCCTTTAATAAGTTTCTTCTGCGCAACGCATAATAACACTTTAGCAATACTTTAGCCGTATTATACTTTGGAAGACAATTACAAAATACAAATATTGTACAAGTGGAACAACATAACCCAGAGTCTCAGAGTAATTAGAAAGAGGACATGCATCAAGAAGTATAAGATGAAATAGAAAACAACAATAATAACAGTATGTTGTAAAACGCTGCACAGCGCCCGTGGTTCACACCTCGTAGTCCAGAAGAACCACGCAGAAGTAGGAGGCTTGAAGTAACCACTGAGCTAACACAGCGCAGAGCAAGCTGCGGCACAGCGCACTTACACCAGCGGCGCATGCGTCACAGCCGCCGCGCACTTCACTGTGCTTGTGCTACATGACGCAAAGAAAGCTGCTTGCATTCAGGAACAAATGGAAGGAGCTCATCATTCAAAAGATACAGTTTCCATGAAAAATACAAGTGTTTTTGTGCAGACCTATGCTTTGTGTGTTTAAAACGAGTCTACCTTCACATTGTACACTAAGAGGAAACATAAATACTTCATTACTTACCCGATTGAATTAACCACTTTTTGCAAGGGAGGTTTTTATAGGTCGGGCTGTGAAGGTTTTGTATGTAATGTGATACGGGTCTACAAAAATAGTTGAACTGTATAACAATGGATTGCATAAGTATTCACCCCGCCTAAGCACTTTTGCACGTGTGTATTGTGTTACAACATGGAATCAAAATTGATTGTTTTAATTTAACAAGTTGTTCAGTCATGCGAGTAATTTGAGCCCAATTCAACAACACATTTTTTTTTAAACACAAATCAAGGCAACCCAAACTGCTCCACAGAACAAAATCAGTTTGCAAGAAAATGTAAAAAGCAATCTCGTACACAACACGGGCATGACAGCATGGCAATCCTCCCGGGGAACAGAGCTGCATTTGGTGCAAAAAAGAGATCTGAAACACACAACCCAGAGATCTAGAGCAATTAGACAGGCTGCCTCCATCAAGAAGTATGACCATATTCATTAGAAAACAAAAATAAGGACATGTTGTAAAACGCTGGACAGCGCCCGCGGTTCGAGACTAGCAGCCCTGAAGGACTGAGGGACGTTAGAAACATGGCGTTTGAAGTAACCACTGAGCTACACCAGCGCAGCGAGCGCTGCGGAGAAACGGCACTTAGACCACTTGCGCGGTGCGTCACTTCCGCTGCGCAGTACGGCGCTGTGTTTCCGTATCTCTACGAGTTCCCACAAATGGGAGGAGGTCATCACTGGAAAGAATACATCCCAACATACTTGGCTTATACATTTCCTAACAAAACAAGAAGATTCAAGGGTCTGATGCTCTCCCATAAAGGACAGATTTGTGCAGCACCGGGGTTATTATTGCTGTATGCACAGTGTCTCCCAGCTCAGCTGTAAGACTGGAACCCCTTTAGAGTTGCCATAATGAAATGTGCAGTAGTCCTTGGGGGGTGAATACTTCTGCAGTCCACTGTGGTGTGGGTTCCTACACTGCACTGTGAATGGATGCCATAGTTACAATGTCGACACATTCATTTTAATTGAACGGAACAAATATTGCTAAAGAGAAAAGGGAATGAAAATGAAAGGGCTTTTATTCTAGCAGGAAACAAAACAAGTATAATTATTATTATTATTTATTTTTTATTTTTTTATTGCCAGACCCCCATATCCAGGGCGACTTACAACATAAGTGTAAAACAATGTGCAAAAATATACAGTTTAGTAAAAGGCATCAATCATTACAAATTCAATGTACATAAAACATAGCAATTCAAAATATAATACATTTTACAACTTCCAATTTACACAGGCAAGTACAGTAAGTGAGGTCCTACATCCTGGACGGTAAAAGCTAAGTGCTGTCAAGATGTAGGGTCACGGGAAAGGGAGCAAGGAGGAAAACAATCAAAAACGCAAGAAGCATAATACAATTGAGAAGTGCTATCTAGCAGGGATAAAGGACTAATATTACAAGTACTGTTGGAAAAGATGTATTTTCTACGGTATAATAAACGAATATAACTGGATAGTAGGGTATATGAGACTATAGATGTAGAGCTTACATTGCCTGGTTGTTTCTCAAGAATGATCGACTAATTTAACACAAATATGTATTTCAAATATTAAAGCTATTAAAATAGAGTGTCAAAAAGGTACTATAATTGCAACGCTTCCAATGATGAATGTGTGTAAAATAAAAAAGGTTTTGTAACATGTACGCATTCATTGATTGCATGTGAAATTTGCAGTTTTAATTAATCCTGGGAACACACACACACACACACACACACCTTAAAGATCCTTGAGCGACACCTGCTGTTCGGTATAGAGACCTGCCTTTCCCAGCCCTCACAATGAATCGTTTTCATGTACCAGGTTGTTCGGTCCTGCACGTATGGAGGAAAAATCGTGCCAAAACAAACTCATGAATTAAGTACAGTCGCTCCAGGCTCATCCTTTGCGATGATGTTTTAAAACACGTCTTTGGCTGATGAAAAACAGAAAATCCAAATCATAACAAAACAAATCGAAAACAACTAGTATTACAAACACGGGGAAACAATAAGGCTAGACTCTCTGTATACTGAAACAAAAGGTCAGAGAGCCCCTTTAATAAGTTTCTTCTGCGCAACGCATAATAACACTTTAGCAATACTTTAGCCGTATTATACTTTGGAAGACAATTACAAAATACAAATATTGTACAAGTGGAACAACATAACCCAGAGTCTCAGAGTAATTAGAAAGAGGACATGCATCAAGAAGTATAAGATGAAATAGAAAACAACAATAATAACAGTATGTTGTAAAACGCTGCACAGCGCCCGTGGTTCACACCTCGTAGTCCAGAAGAACCACGCAGAAGTAGGAGGCTTGAAGTAACCACTGAGCTAACACAGCGCAGAGCAAGCTGCGGCACAGCGCACTTACACCAGCGGCGCATGCGTCACAGCCGCCGCGCACTTCACTGTGCTTGTGCTACATGACGCAAAGAAAGCTGCTTGCATTCAGGAACAAATGGAAGGAGCTCATCATTCAAAAGATACAGTTTCCATGAAAAATACAAGTGTTTTTGTGCAGACCTATGCTTTGTGTGTTTAAAACGTGTCTACCTTCACATTGTACACTAAGAGGAAACATAAATACTTCATTACTTACCCGATTGAATTAACCACTTTTTGCAAGGGAGGTTTTTATAGGTCGGGCTGTGAAGGTTTTGTATGTAATGTGATACGGGTCTACAAAAATAGTTGAACTGTATAACAATGGATTGCATAAGTATTCACCCCGCCTAAGCACTTTTGCACGTGTGTATTGTGTTACAACATGGAATCAAAATTGATTGTTTTAATTTAACAAGTTGTTCAGTCATGCGAGTAATTTGAGCCCAATTCAACAACACATTTTTTTTTAAACACAAATCAAGGCAACCCAAACTGCTCCACAGAACAAAATCAGTTTGCAAGAAAATGTAAAAAGCAATCTCGTACACAACACGGGCATGACAGCATGGCAATCCTCCCGGGGAACAGAGCTGCATTTGGTGCAAAAAAGAGATCTGAAACACACAACCCAGAGATCTAGAGCAATTAGACAGGCTGCCTCCATCAAGAAGTATGACCATATTCATTAGAAAACAAAAATAAGGACATGTTGTAAAACGCTGGACAGCGCCCGCGGTTCGAGACTAGCAGCCCTGAAGGACTGAGGGACGTTAGAAACATGGCGTTTGTAGTAACCACTGAGCTACACCAGCGCAGCGAGCGCTGCGGAGAAACGGCACTTAGACCACTTGCGCGGTGCGTCACTTCCGCTGCGCAGTACGGCGCTGTGTTTCCGTATCTCTACGAGTTCCCACAAATGGGAGGAGGTCATCACTGGAAAGAATACATCCCAACATACTTGGCTTATACATTTCCTAACAAAACAAGAAGATTCAAGGGTCTGATGCTCTCCCATAAAGGACAGATTTGTGCAGCACCGGGGTTATTATTGCTGTATGCACAGTGTCTCCCAGCTCAGCTGTAAGACTGGAACCCCTTTAGAGTTGCCATAATGAAATGTGCAGTAGTCCTTGGGGGGTGAATACTTCTGCAGTCCACTGTGGTGTGGGTTCCTACACTGCACTGTGAATGGATGCCATAGTTACAATGTCGACACATTCATTTTAATTGAACGGAACAAATATTGCTAAAGAGAAAAGGGAATGAAAATGAAAGGGCTTTTATTCTAGCAGGAAACAAAACAAGTATAATTATTATTATTATTTATTTTTTATTTTTTTATTGCCAGACCCCCATATCCAGGGCGACTTACAACATAAGTGTAAAACAATGTGCAAAAATATACAGTTTAGTAAAAGGCATCAATCATTACAAATTCAATGTACATAAAACATAGCAATTCAAAATATAATACATTTTACAACTTCCAATTTACACAGGCAAGTACAGTAAGTGAGGTCCTACATCCTGGACGGTAAAAGCTAAGTGCTGTCAAGATGTAGGGTCACGGGAAAGGGAGCAAGGAGGAAAACAATCAAAAACGCAAGAAGCATAATACAATTGAGAAGTGCTATCTAGCAGGGATAAAGGACTAATATTACAAGTACTGTTGGAAAAGATGTATTTTCTACGGTATAATAAACGAATATAACTGGATAGTAGGGTATATGAGACTATAGATGTAGAGCTTACATTGCCTGGTTGTTTCTCAAGAATGATCGACTAATTTAACACAAATATGTATTTCAAATATTAAAGCTATTAAAATAGAGTGTCAAAAAGGTACTATAATTGCAACGCTTCCAATGATGAATGTGTGTAAAATAAAAAAGGTTTTGTAACATGTACGCATTCATTGATTGCATGTGAAATTTGCAGTTTTAATTAATCCTGGGAACACACACACACACACACACACACACCTTAAAGATCCTTGAGCGACACCTGCTGTTCGGTATAGAGACCTGCCTTTCCCAGCCCTCACAATGAATCGTTTTCATGTACCAGGTTGTTCGGTCCTGCACGTATGGAGGAAAAATCGTGCCAAAACAAACTCATGAATTAAGTACAGTCGCTCCAGGCTCATCCTTTGCGATGATGTTTTAAAACACGTCTTTGGCTGATGAAAAACAGAAAATCCAAATCATAACAAAACAAATCGAAAACAACTAGTATTACAAACACGGGGAAACAATAAGGCTAGACTCTCTGTATACTGAAACAAAAGGTCAGAGAGCCCCTTTAATAAGTTTCTTCTGCGCAACGCATAATAACACTTTAGCAATACTTTAGCCGTATTATACTTTGGAAGACAATTACAAAATACAAATATTGTACAAGTGGAACAACATAACCCAGAGTCTCAGAGTAATTAGAAAGAGGACATGCATCAAGAAGTATAAGATGAAATAGAAAACAACAATAATAACAGTATGTTGTAAAACGCTGCACAGCGCCCGTGGTTCACACCTCGTAGTCCAGAAGAACCACGCAGAAGTAGGAGGCTTGAAGTAACCACTGAGCTAACACAGCGCAGAGCAAGCTGCGGCACAGCGCACTTACACCAGCGGCGCATGCGTCACAGCCGCCGCGCACTTCACTGTGCTTGTGCTACATGACGCAAAGAAAGCTGCTTGCATTCAGGAACAAATGGAAGGAGCTCATCATTCAAAAGATACAGTTTCCATGAAAAATACAAGTGTTTTTGTGCAGACCTATGCTTTGTGTGTTTAAAACGAGTCTACCTTCACATTGTACACTAAGAGGAAACATAAATACTTCATTACTTACCCGATTGAATTAACCACTTTTTGCAAGGGAGGTTTTTATAGGTCGGGCTGTGAAGGTTTTGTATGTAATGTGATACGGGTCTACAAAAATAGTTGAACTGTATAACAATGGATTGCATAAGTATTCACCCCGCCTAAGCACTTTTGCACGTGTGTATTGTGTTACAACATGGAATCAAAATTGATTGTTTTAATTTAACAAGTTGTTCAGTCATGCGAGTAATTTGAGCCCAATTCAACAACACATTTTTTTTTAAACACAAATCAAGGCAACCCAAACTGCTCCACAGAACAAAATCAGTTTGCAAGAAAATGTAAAAAGCAATCTCGTACACAACACGGGCATGACAGCATGGCAATCCTCCCGGGGAACAGAGCTGCATTTGGTGCAAAAAAGAGATCTGAAACACACAACCCAGAGATCTAGAGCAATTAGACAGGCTGCCTCCATCAAGAAGTATGACCATATTCATTAGAAAACAAAAATAAGGACATGTTGTAAAACGCTGGACAGCGCCCGCGGTTCGAGACTAGCAGCCCTGAAGGACTGAGGGACGTTAGAAACATGGCGTTTGAAGTAACCACTGAGCTACACCAGCGCAGCGAGCGCTGCGGAGAAACGGCACTTAGACCACTTGCGCGGTGCGTCACTTCCGCTGCGCAGTACGGCGCTGTGTTTCCGTATCTCTACGAGTTCCCACAAATGGGAGGAGGTCATCACTGGAAAGAATAAATCCCAACATACTTGACTGCATAAGCGTTCACCGCCTTTGTAAGAGCCTCCACGGATTGGTAGCAACAAACTCCTGAACTCTTCCCCATCCATACAGTGCTGAACCGCTGCGGGCGTCATACGTTCTGCTGCCGCTACGTTTTGTGGCGCTGTCGCGCAGTTTCTGCCTGCATTTACAAAAGCTGTAGTTTGTTTTTTCTACATGAAGACTAAAGTTTGAGTAGCTGTAATGTAGGGTTTAAATGTGTTTCTGTTTTACATTGTATTCATTTCGTTTTGATTAAATAGTCTATCAACAACCTGACTGTAAAATGCTGTATAATATCCAATTGATCATTATTTTCCTATAGCATGCTATTGACATCACACAGCTACTCGGGAGGGGAAGAAACAAGGGTGGGAATGGTTGTGAAGTTTTGATGGGACTATTAGGTTATTTAAGGGGCACCAGATGCATTTCATTGATGAGAAAGATAGAATGATAGAGAGATCAGCACAGAAGAGGAAATTACATGGTGTGAATTCAAAGCATCATATTCAAAATTAAACTGAAGACGGAAATAGGAGAGAGAAAGAAAAAATGACACGGTGACGATATTTGTTGTCTTTCCTATTGTTTTGTTTTTATTAAATTTGATACAGAAATCATTCTGGAATGGCACAAATGGAAAATGGTACAGTGGACATGAAAGTATAGTTGTTATGTATGTAACACCTATTGTGGTTATAATTATTTCTGGTTTTACTACTATTGTATATTACATAAAACAGTTTTAATTTACACAGAGGTTATTCTTCAAATCCAAATACAAATTGTGTATATTAACACCCGCTCTTTTTTTGTTAACAATTTTACCTTACCAGTCTCTAAAAAGCATGCACTCATGCTAGTCATTCAGACGTATACAGTACCAGTGAATATTGGGCTTTACTGTTACAATAGTGACAAGCCATTGAACGTGCAGAATGTCTGCTATAGGTCACACAGGGAGAGTGGTCTAATGGGTTTCTTTCAAATTTCCGTTTGGGGGAAAGAAAACAAGGTAAGAAACTCTCTATCTTACATTTTCCAATAACAGACTCTGAAGTGTAGTTATTTACCATTTAATAGCACGTTTTACTATTTACTTATGCAAGATATTTTAAGGTACAGCATATTTTTCTACAGTGCAGGATTTCTCCATGGGGACAGAATGTCTGTTATAGGTCACACAGGGAGAGTGGTCTAACGGGCAGGGCCGGCGCTAACTATAGGCAGAGTAGGCAATTGCCTAGGGCCTCGGGGTATACGCAGAGGCCCCCAAGGAGAGAACACCGTCAGCACCCCCCCGGTTCACTCACTCACTCACTCACTCACACACACACACACCTTAAAGATCCTTGAGCGACACCTGCTGTTCTGTATATACATTCTCCCAGCCTTCAAAATCAATCTTTTTAATTTAAGAAGTTGTTCAGTGCTGGAATTACAGTCCTTCCACGCTCATGCTTTGTGATAATGTTTTAAAATACGTCTTTTGCTGATGAAAAAAAGAAAAAGAAAAATCATTCAGTTTAATAAATCAATAACTGAAAGATATAATCTACTTATTGGTTTAAATGTGTTACAAATATAAAACAGAAAATAATTGATTGCATAAGTATTCACCCTCTTTGCAATGGCACAGCTCTGGTGCAACCAATTGTCACTAGAAGTCGCATAATTAGTTGAATGGAGTCCACCTGGGTGTAATTGACGGTGTTTCACATGATTTCAGCTTAGATACACCTGTCCCCTGCTGCTCCCACAGTGGCTTATACATTTCCTAACAAAACAAGAAGATTCAAGGGTCTGATGCTCTCCCATAAAGGACAGATTTGTGCAGCACCGGGGTTATTATTGCTGTATGCACAGTGTCTCCCAGCTCAGCTGTAAGACTGGAACCCCTTTAGAGTTGCCATAATGAAATGTGCAGTAGTCCTTGGGGGGTGAATACTTCTGCAGTCCACTGTGGTGTGGGTTCCTACACTGCACTGTGAATGGATGCCATAGTTACAATGTCGACACATTCATTTTAATTGAACGGAACAAATATTGCTAAAGAGAAAAGGGAATGAAAATGAAAGGGCTTTTATTCTAGCAGGAAACAAAACAAGTATAATTATTATTATTATTATTTTTTATGTTTTTATTGCCAGACCCCCATATCCAGGGCGACTTACAACATAAGTGTAAAACAATGTGCAAAAATATACAGTTTAGTAAAAGGCATCAATCATTACAAATTCAATGTACATAAAACATAGCAATTCAAAATATAATACATTTTACAACTTCCAATTTACACAGGCAAGTACAGTAAGTGAGGTCCTACATCCTGGACGGTAAAAGCTAAGTGCTGTCAAGATGTAGGGTCACGGGAAAGGGAGCAAGGAGGAAAACAATCAAAAACGCAAGAAGCATAATACAATTGAGAAGTGCTATCTAGCAGGGATAAAGGACTAATATTACAAGTACTGTTGGAAAAGATGTATTTTCTACGGTATAATAAACGAATATAACTGGATAGTAGGGTATATGAGACTATAGATGTAGAGCTTACATTGCCTGGTTGTTTCTCAAGAATGATCGACTAATTTAACACAAATATGTATTTCAAATATTAAAGCTATTAAAATAGAGTGTCAAAAAGGTACTATAATTGCAACGCTTCCAATGATGAATGTGTGTAAAATAAAAAAGGTTTTGTAACATGTACGCATTCATTGATTGCATGTGAAATTTGCAGTTTTAATTAATCCTGGGAACACACACACACACACACACACACCTTAAAGATCCTTGAGCGACACCTGCTGTTCGGTATAGAGACCTGCCTTTCCCAGCCCTCACAATGAATCGTTTTCATGTACCAGGTTGTTCGGTCCTGCACGTATGGAGGAAAAATCGTGCCAAAACAAACTCATGAATTAAGTACAGTCGCTCCAGGCTCATCCTTTGCGATGATGTTTTAAAACACGTCTTTGGCTGATGAAAAACAGAAAATCCAAATCATAACAAAACAAATCGAAAACAACTAGTATTACAAACACGGGGAAACAATAAGGCTAGACTCTCTGTATACTGAAACAAAAGGTCAGAGAGCCCCTTTAATAAGTTTCTTCTGCGCAACGCATAATAACACTTTAGCAATACTTTAGCCGTATTATACTTTGGAAGACAATTACAAAATACAAATATTGTACAAGTGGAACAACATAACCCAGAGTCTCAGAGTAATTAGAAAGAGGACATGCATCAAGAAGTATAAGATGAAATAGAAAACAACAATAATAACAGTATGTTGTAAAACGCTGCACAGCGCCCGTGGTTCACACCTCGTAGTCCAGAAGAACCACGCAGAAGTAGGAGGCTTGAAGTAACCACTGAGCTAACACAGCGCAGAGCAAGCTGCGGCACAGCGCACTTACACCAGCGGCGCATGCGTCACAGCCGCCGCGCACTTCACTGTGCTTGTGCTACATGACGCAAAGAAAGCTGCTTGCATTCAGGAACAAATGGAAGGAGCTCATCATTCAAAAGATACAGTTTCCATGAAAAATACAAGTGTTTTTGTGCAGACCTATGCTTTGTGTGTTTAAAACGAGTCTACCTTCACATTGTACACTAAGAGGAAACATAAATACTTCATTACTTACCCGATTGAATTAACCACTTTTTGCAAGGGAGGTTTTTATAGGTCGGGCTGTGAAGGTTTTGTATGTAATGTGATACGGGTCTACAAAAATAGTTGAACTGTATAACAATGGATTGCATAAGTATTCACCCCGCCTAAGCACTTTTGCACGTGTGTATTGTGTTACAACTTGGAATCAAAATTGATTGTTTTAATTTAACAAGTTGTTCAGTCATGCGAGTAATTTGAGCCCAATTCAACAACACATTTTTTTTTAAACACAAATCAAGGCAACCCAAACTGCTCCACAGAACAAAATCAGTTTGCAAGAAAATGTAAAAAGCAATCTCGTACACAACACGGGCATGACAGCATGGCAATCCTCCCGGGGAACAGAGCTGCATTTGGTGCAAAAAAGAGATCTGAAACACACAACCCAGAGATCTAGAGCAATTAGACAGGCTGCCTCCATCAAGAAGTATGACCATATTCATTAGAAAACAAAAATAAGGACATGTTGTAAAACGCTGGACAGCGCCCGCGGTTCGAGACTAGCAGCCCTGAAGGACTGAGGGACATCAGAAACATGGCGTTTGAAGTAACCACTGAGCTACACCAGCGCAGCGAGCGCTGCGGAGAAACGGCACTTAGACCACTTGCGCGGTGCGTCACTTCCGCTGCGCAGTACGGCGCTGTGTTTCCGTATCTCTACGAGTTCCCACAAATGGGAGGAGGTCATCACTGGAAAGAATACATCCCAACATACTTGGCTTATACATTTCCTAACAAAACAAGAAGATTCAAGGGTCTGATGCTCTCCCATAAAGGACAGATTTGTGCAGCACCGGGGTTATTATTGCTGTATGCACAGTGTCTCCCAGCTCAGCTGTAAGACTGGAACCCCTTTAGAGTTGCCATAATGAAATGTGCAGTAGTCCTTGGGGGGTGAATACTTCTGCAGTCCACTGTGGTGTGGGTTCCTACACTGCACTGTGAATGGATGCCATAGTTACAATGTCGACACATTCATTTTAATTGAACGGAACAAATATTGCTAAAGAGAAAAGGGAATGAAAATGAAAGGGCTTTTATTCTAGCAGGAAACAAAACAAGTATAATTATTATTATTATTTATTTTTTATTTTTTTATTGCCAGACCCCCATATCCAGGGCGACTTACAACATAAGTGTAAAACAATGTGCAAAAATATACAGTTTAGTAAAAGGCATCAATCATTACAAATTCAATGTACATAAAACATAGCAATTCAAAATATAATACATTTTACAACTTCCAATTTACACAGGCAAGTACAGTAAGTGAGGTCCTACATCCTGGACGGTAAAAGCTAAGTGCTGTCAAGATGTAGGGTCACGGGAAAGGGAGCAAGGAGGAAAACAATCAAAAACGCAAGAAGCATAATACAATTGAGAAGTGCTATCTAGCAGGGATAAAGGACTAATATTACAAGTACTGTTGGAAAAGATGTATTTTCTACGGTATAATAAACGAATATAACTGGATAGTAGGGTATATGAGACTATAGATGTAGAGCTTACATTGCCTGGTTGTTTCTCAAGAATGATCGACTAATTTAACACAAATATGTATTTCAAATATTAAAGCTATTAAAATAGAGTGTCAAAAAGGTACTATAATTGCAACGCTTCCAATGATGAATGTGTGTAAAATAAAAAAGGTTTTGTAACATGTACGCATTCATTGATTGCATGTGAAATTTGCAGTTTTAATTAATCCTGGGAACACACACACACACACACACACACCTTAAAGATCCTTGAGCGACACCTGCTGTTCGGTATAGAGACCTGCCTTTCCCAGCCCTCACAATGAATCGTTTTCATGTACCAGGTTGTTCGGTCCTGCACGTATGGAGGAAAAATCGTGCCAAAACAAACTCATGAATTAAGTACAGTCGCTCCAGGCTCATCCTTTGCGATGATGTTTTAAAACACGTCTTTGGCTGATGAAAAACAGAAAATCCAAATCATAACAAAACAAATCGAAAACAACTAGTATTACAAACACGGGGAAACAATAAGGCTAGACTCTCTGTATACTGAAACAAAAGGTCAGAGAGCCCCTTTAATAAGTTTCTTCTGCGCAACGCATAATAACACTTTAGCAATACTTTAGCCGTATTATACTTTGGAAGACAATTACAAAATACAAATATTGTACAAGTGGAACAACATAACCCAGAGTCTCAGAGTAATTAGAAAGAGGACATGCATCAAGAAGTATAAGATGAAATAGAAAACAACAATAATAACAGTATGTTGTAAAACGCTGCACAGCGCCCGTGGTTCACACCTCGTAGTCCAGAAGAACCACGCAGAAGTAGGAGGCTTGAAGTAACCACTGAGCTAACACAGCGCAGAGCAAGCTGCGGCACAGCGCACTTACACCAGCGGCGCATGCGTCACAGCCGCCGCGCACTTCACTGTGCTTGTGCTACATGACGCAAAGAAAGCTGCTTGCATTCAGGAACAAATGGAAGGAGCTCATCATTCAAAAGATACAGTTTCCATGAAAAATACAAGTGTTTTTGTGCAGACCTATGCTTTGTGTGTTTAAAACGTGTCTACCTTCACATTGTACACTAAGAGGAAACATAAATACTTCATTACTTACCCGATTGTATTAACCACTTTTTGCAAGGGAGGTTTTTATAGGTCGGGCTGTGAAGGTTTTGTATGTAATGTGATACGGGTCTACAAAAATAGTTGAACTGTATAACAATGGATTGCATAAGTATTCACCCCGCCTAAGCACTTTTGCACGTGTGTATTGTGTTACAACTTGGAATCAAAATTGATTGTTTTAATTTAACAAGTTGTTCAGTCATGCGAGTAATTTGAGCCCAATTCAACAACACATTTTTTTTTAAACACAAATCAAGGCAACCCAAACTGCTCCACAGAACAAAATCAGTTTGCAAGAAAATGTAAAAAGCAATCTCGTACACAACACGGGCATGACAGCATGGCAATCCTCCCGGGGAACAGAGCTGCATTTGGTGCAAAAAAGAGATCTGAAACACACAACCCAGAGATCTAGAGCAATTAGACAGGCTGCCTCCATCAAGAAGTATGACCATATTCATTAGAAAACAAAAATAAGGACATGTTGTAAAACGCTGGACAGCGCCCGCGGTTCGAGCCTCGCAGACCCGAAGGACTGAGGGACGTTAGAAACATGGCGTTTGAAGTAACCACTGAGCTACACCAGCGCAGCGAGCGCTGCGGAGAAACGGCACTTAGACCACTTGCGCGGTGCGTCACTTCCGCTGCGCAGTACGGCGCTGTGTTTCCGTATCTCTACGAGTTCCCACAAATGGGAGGAGGTCATCACTGGAAAGAATACATCCCAACATACTTGGCTTATACATTTCCTAACAAAACAAGAAGATTCAAGGGTCTGATGCTCTCCCATAAAGGACAGATTTGTGCAGCACCGGGGTTATTATTGCTGTATGCACAGTGTCTCCCAGCTCAGCTGTAAGACTGGAACCCCTTTAGAGTTGCCATAATGAAATGTGCAGTAGTCCTTGGGGGGTGAATACTTCTGCAGTCCACTGTGGTGTGGGTTCCTACACTGCACTGTGAATGGATGCCATAGTTACAATGTCGACACATTCATTTTAATTGAACGGAACAAATATTGCTAAAGAGAAAAGGGAATGAAAATGAAAGGGCTTTTATTCTAGCAGGAAACAAAACAAGTATAATTATTATTATTATTTATTTTTTATTTTTTTATTGCCAGACCCCCATATCCAGGGCGACTTACAACATAAGTGTAAAACAATGTGCAAAAATATACAGTTTAGTAAAAGGCATCAATCATTACAAATTCAATGTACATAAAACATAGCAATTCAAAATATAATACATTTTACAACTTCCAATTTACACAGGCAAGTACAGTAAGTGAGGTCCTACATCCTGGACGGTAAAAGCTAAGTGCTGTCAAGATGTAGGGTCACGGGAAAGGGAGCAAGGAGGAAAACAATCAAAAACGCAAGAAGCATAATACAATTGAGAAGTGCTATCTAGCAGGGATAAAGGACTAATATTACAAGTACTGTTGGAAAAGATGTATTTTCTACGGTATAATAAACGAATATAACTGGATAGTAGGGTATATGAGACTATAGATGTAGAGCTTACATTGCCTGGTTGTTTCTCAAGAATGATCGACTAATTTAACACAAATATGTATTTCAAATATTAAAGCTATTAAAATAGAGTGTCAAAAAGGTACTATAATTGCAACGCTTCCAATGATGAATGTGTGTAAAATAAAAAAGGTTTTGTAACATGTACGCATTCATTGATTGCATGTGAAATTTGCAGTTTTAATTAATCCTGGGAACACACACACACACACACACACACCTTAAAGATCCTTGAGCGACACCTGCTGTTCGGTATAGAGACCTGCCTTTCCCAGCCCTCACAATGAATCGTTTTCATGTACCAGGTTGTTCGGTCCTGCACGTATGGAGGAAAAATCGTGCCAAAACAAACTCATGAATTAAGTACAGTCGCTCCAGGCTCATCCTTTGCGATGATGTTTTAAAACACGTCTTTGGCTGATGAAAAACAGAAAATCCAAATCATAACAAAACAAATCGAAAACAACTAGTATTACAAACACGGGGAAACAATAAGGCTAGACTCTCTGTATACTGAAACAAAAGGTCAGAGAGCCCCTTTAATAAGTTTCTTCTGCGCAACGCATAATAACACTTTAGCAATACTTTAGCCGTATTATACTTTGGAAGACAATTACAAAATACAAATATTGTACAAGTGGAACAACATAACCCAGAGTCTCAGAGTAATTAGAAAGAGGACATGCATCAAGAAGTATAAGATGAAATAGAAAACAACAATAATAACAGTATGTTGTAAAACGCTGCACAGCGCCCGTGGTTCACACCTCGTAGTCCAGAAGAACCACGCAGAAGTAGGAGGCTTGAAGTAACCACTGAGCTAACACAGCGCAGAGCAAGCTGCGGCACAGCGCACTTACACCAGCGGCGCATGCGTCACAGCCGCCGCGCACTTCACTGTGCTTGTGCTACATGACGCAAAGAAAGCTGCTTGCATTCAGGAACAAATGGAAGGAGCTCATCATTCAAAAGATACAGTTTCCATGAAAAATACAAGTGTTTTTGTGCAGACCTATGCTTTGTGTGTTTAAAACGAGTCTACCTTCACATTGTACACTAAGAGGAAACATAAATACTTCATTACTTACCCGATTGTATTAACCACTTTTTGCAAGGGAGGTTTTTATAGGTCGGGCTGTGAAGGTTTTGTATGTAATGTGATACGGGTCTACAAAAATAGTTGAACTGTATAACAATGGATTGCATAAGTATTCACCCCGCCTAAGCACTTTTGCACGTGTGTATTGTGTTACAACATGGAATCAAAATTGATTGTTTTAATTTAACAAGTTGTTCAGTCATGCGAGTAATTTGAGCCCAATTCAACAACACATTTTTATTAAACACAAATCAAGGCAACCCAAACTGCTCCACAGAACAAAATCAGTTTGCAAGAAAATGTAAAAAGCAATCTCGTACACAACACGGGCATGACAGCATGGCAATCCTCCCGGGGAACAGAGCTGCATTTGGTGCAAAAAAGAGATCTGAAACACACAACCCAGAGATCTAGAGCAATTAGACAGGCTGCCTCCATCAAGAAGTATGACCATATTCATTAGAAAACAAAAATAAGGACATGTTGTAAAACGCTGGACAGCGCCCGCGGTTCGAGCCTCGCAGACCCGAAGGACTGAGGGACGTCAGAAACATGGCGTTTGAAGTAACCACTGAGCTACACCAGCGCAGCGAGCACCGCGGAGAAACGGCACTTAGACCACTTGCGCGGTGCGTCACTTCCGCTGCGCAGTACGGCGCTGTGTTTCCGTATCTCTACGAGTTCCCACAAATGGGAGGAGGTCATCACTGGAAAGAATACATCCCAACATACTTGGCTTATACATTTCCTAACAAAACAAGAAGATTCAAGGGTCTGATGCTCTCCCATAAAGGACAGATTTGTGCAGCACCGGGGTTATTATTGCTGTATGCACAGTGTCTCCCAGCTCAGCTGTAAGACTGGAACCCCTTTAGAGTTGCCATAATGAAATGTGCAGTAGTCCTTGGGGTGTGAATACTTCTGCAGTCCACTGTGGTGTGGGTTCCTACACTGCACTGTGAATGGATGCCATAGTTACAATGTCGACACATTCATTTTAATTGAACGGAACAAATATTGCTAAAGAGAAAAGGGAATGAAAATGAAAGGGCTTTTATTCTAGCAGGAAACAAAACAAGTATAATTATTATTATTATTTATTTTTTATTTTTTTATTGCCAGACCCCCATATCCAGGGCGACTTACAACATAAGTGTAAAACAATGTGCAAAAATATACAGTTTAGTAAAAGGCATCAATCATTACAAATTCAATGTACATAAAACATAGCAATTCAAAATATAATACATTTTACAACTTCCAATTTACACAGGCAAGTACAGTAAGTGAGGTCCTACATCCTGGACGGTAAAAGCTAAGTGCTGTCAAGATGTAGGGTCACGGGAAAGGGAGCAAGGAGGAAAACAATCAAAAACGCAAGAAGCATAATACAATTGAGAAGTGCTATCTAGCAGGGATAAAGGACTAATATTACAAGTACTGTTGGAAAAGATGTATTTTCTACGGTATAATAAACGAATATAACTGGATAGTAGGGTATATGAGACTATAGATGTAGAGCTTACATTGCCTGGTTGTTTCTCAAGAATGATCGACTAATTTAACACAAATATGTATTTCAAATATTAAAGCTATTAAAATAGAGTGTCAAAAAGGTACTATAATTGCAACGCTTCCAATGATGAATGTGTGTAAAATAAAAAAGGTTTTGTAACATGTACGCATTCATTGATTGCATGTGAAATTTGCAGTTTTAATTAATCCTGGGAACACACACACACACACACACACACCTTAAAGATCCTTGAGCGACACCTGCTGTTCGGTATAGAGACCTGCCTTTCCCAGCCCTCACAATGAATCGTTTTCATGTACCAGGTTGTTCGGTCCTGCACGTATGGAGGAAAAATCGTGCCAAAACAAACTCATGAATTAAGTACAGTCGCTCCAGGCTCATCCTTTGCGATGATGTTTTAAAACACGTCTTTGGCTGATGAAAAACAGAAAATCCAAATCATAACAAAACAAATCGAAAACAACTAGTATTACAAACACGGGGAAACAATAAGGCTAGACTCTCTGTATACTGAAACAAAAGGTCAGAGAGCCCCTTTAATAAGTTTCTTCTGCGCAACGCATAATAACACTTTAGCAATACTTTAGCCGTATTATACTTTGGAAGACAATTACAAAATACAAATATTGTACAAGTGGAACAACATAACCCAGAGTCTCAGAGTAATTAGAAAGAGGACATGCATCAAGAAGTATAAGATGAAATAGAAAACAACAATAATAACAGTATGTTGTAAAACGCTGCACAGCGCCCGTGGTTCACACCTCGTAGTCCAGAAGAACCACGCAGAAGTAGGAGGCTTGAAGTAACCACTGAGCTAACACAGCGCAGAGCAAGCTGCGGCACAGCGCACTTACACCAGCGGCGCATGCGTCACAGCCGCCGCGCACTTCACTGTGCTTGTGCTACATGACGCAAAGAAAGCTGCTTGCATTCAGGAACAAATGGAAGGAGCTCATCATTCAAAAGATACAGTTTCCATGAAAAATACAAGTGTTTTTGTGCAGACCTATGCTTTGTGTGTTTAAAACGTGTCTACCTTCACATTGTACACTAAGAGGAAACATAAATACTTCATTACTTACCCGATTGTATTAACCACTTTTTGCAAGGGAGGTTTTTATAGGTCGGGCTGTGAAGGTTTTGTATGTAATGTGATACGGGTCTACAAAAATAGTTGAACTGTATAACAATGGATTGCATAAGTATTCACCCCGCCTAAGCACTTTTGCACGTGTGTATTGTGTTACAACATGGAATCAAAATTGATTGTTTTAATTTAACAAGTTGTTCAGTCATGCGAGTAATTTGAGCCCAATTCAACAACACATTTTTTTTTAAACACAAATCAAGGCAACCCAAACTGCTCCACAGAACAAAATCAGTTTGCAAGAAAATGTAAAAAGCAATCTCGTACACAACACGGGCATGACAGCATGGCAATCCTCCCGGGGAACAGAGCTGCATTTGGTGCAAAAAAGAGATCTGAAACACACAACCCAGAGATCTAGAGCAATTAGACAGGCTGCCTCCATCAAGAAGTATGACCATATTCATTAGAAAACAAAAATAAGGACATGTTGTAAAACGCTGGACAGCGCCCGCGGTTCGAGCCTAGCAGCCCTGAAGGACTGAGGGACGTTAGAAACATGGCGTTTGAAGTAACCACTGAGCTACACCAGCGCAGCGAGCGCTGCGGAGAAACGGCACTTAGACCACTTGCGCGGTGCGTCACTTCCGCTGCGCAGTACGGCGCTGTGTTTCCGTATCTCTACGAGTTCCCACAAATGGGAGGAGGTCATCACTGGAAAGAATAAATCCCAACATACTTGACTGCATAAGCGTTCACCGCCTTTGTAAGAGCCTCCACGGATTGGTAGCAACAAACTCCTGAACTCTTCCCCATCCATACAGTGCTGAACCGCTGCGGGCGTCATACGTTCTGCTGCCGCTACGTTTTGTGGCGCTGTCGCGCAGTTTCTGCCTGCATTTACAAAAGCTGTAGTTTGTTTTTTCTACATGAAGACTAAAGTTTGAGTAGCTGTAATGTAGGGTTTAAATGTGTTTCTGTTTTACATTGTATTCATTTCGTTTTGATTAAATAGTCTATCAACAACCTGACTGTAAAATGCTGTATAATATCCAATTGATCATTATTTTCCTATAGCATGCTATTGACATCACACAGCTACTCGGGAGGGGAAGAAACAAGGGTGGGAATGGTTGTGAAGTTTTGATGGGACTATTAGGTTATTTAAGGGGCACCAGATGCATTTCATTGATGAGAAAGATAGAATGATAGAGAGATCAGCACAGAAGAGGAAATTACATGGTGTGAATTCAAAGCATCATATTCAAAATTAAACTGAAGACGGAAATAGGAGAGAGAAAGAAAAAATGACACGGTGACGATATTTGTTGTCTTTCCTATTGTTTTGTTTTTATTAAATTTGATACAGAAATCATTCTGGAATGGCACAAATGGAAAATGGTACAGTGGACATGAAAGTATAGTTGTTATGTATGTAACACCTATTGTGGTTATAATTATTTCTGGTTTTACTACTATTGTATATTACATAAAACAGTTTTAATTTACACAGAGGTTATTCTTCAAATCCAAATACAAATTGTGTATATTAACACCCGCTCTTTTTTTGTTAACAATTTTACCTTACCAGTCTCTAAAAAGCATGCACTCATGCTAGTCATTCAGACGTATACAGTACCAGTGAATATTGGGCTTTACTGTTACAATAGTGACAAGCCATTGAACGTGCAGAATGTCTGCTATAGGTCACACAGGGAGAGTGGTCTAATGGGTTTCTTTCAAATTTCCGTTTGGGGGAAAGAAAACAAGGTAAGAAACTCTCTATCTTACATTTTCCAATAACAGACTCTGAAGTGTAGTTATTTACCATTTAATAGCACGTTTTACTATTTACTTATGCAAGATATTTTAAGGTACAGCATATTTTTCTACAGTGCAGGATTTCTCCATGGGGACAGAATGTCTGTTATAGGTCACACAGGGAGAGTGGTCTAACGGGCAGGGCCGGCGCTAACTATAGGCAGAGTAGGCAATTGCCTAGGGCCTCGGGGTATACGCAGAGGCCCCCAAGGAGAGAACACCGTCAGCACCCCCCCGGTTCACTCACTCACTCACTCACTCACACACACACACACCTTAAAGATCCTTGAGCGACACCTGCTGTTCTGTATATACATTCTCCCAGCCTTCAAAATCAATCTTTTTAATTTAAGAAGTTGTTCAGTGCTGGAATTACAGTCCTTCCACGCTCATGCTTTGTGATAATGTTTTAAAATACGTCTTTTGCTGATGAAAAAAAGAAAAAGAAAAATCATTCAGTTTAATAAATCAATAACTGAAAGATATAATCTACTTATTGGTTTAAATGTGTTACAAATATAAAACAGAAAATAATTGATTGCATAAGTATTCACCCTCTTTGCAATGGCACAGCTCTGGTGCAACCAATTGTCACTAGAAGTCGCATAATTAGTTGAATGGAGTCCACCTGGGTGTAATTGACGGTGTTTCACATGATTTCAGCTTAGATACACCTGTCCCCTGCTGCTCCCACAGTGGCTTATACATTTCCTAACAAAACAAGAAGATTCAAGGGTCTGATGCTCTCCCATAAAGGACAGATTTGTGCAGCACCGGGGTTATTATTGCTGTATGCACAGTGTCTCCCAGCTCAGCTGTAAGACTGGAACCCCTTTAGAGTTGCCATAATGAAATGTGCAGTAGTCCTTGGGGGGTGAATACTTCTGCAGTCCACTGTGGTGTGGGTTCCTACACTGCACTGTGAATGGATGCCATAGTTACAATGTCGACACATTCATTTTAATTGAACGGACCAAATATTGCTAAAGAGAAAAGGGAATGAAAATGAAAGGGCTTTTATTCTAGCAGGAAACAAAACAAGTATAATTATTATTATTTTTTTTTTTTTTTTTTTTTATTGCCAGACCCCCATATCCAGGGCGACTTACAACATAAGTGTAAAACAATGTGCAAAAATATACAGTTTAGTAAAAGGCATCAATCATTACAAATTCAATGTACATAAAACATAGCAATTCAAAATATAATACATTTTACAACTTCCAATTTACACAGGCAAGTACAGTAAGTGAGGTCCTACATCCTGGACGGTAAAAGCTAAGTGCTGTCAAGATGTAGGGTCACGGGAAAGGGAGCAAGGAGGAAAACAATCAAAAACGCAAGAAGCATAATACAATTGAGAAGTGCTATCTAGCAGGGATAAAGGACTAATATTACAAGTACTGTTGGAAAAGATGTATTTTCTACGGTATAATAAACGAATATAACTGGATAGTAGGGTATATGAGACTATAGATGTAGAGCTTACATTGCCTGGTTGTTTCTCAAGAATGATCGACTAATTTAACACAAATATGTATTTCAAATATTAAAGCTATTAAAATAGAGTGTCAAAAAGGTACTATAATTGCAACGCTTCCAATGATGAATGTGTGTAAAATAAAAAAGGTTTTGTAACATGTACGCATTCATTGATTGCATGTGAAATTTGCAGTTTTAATTAATCCTGGGAACACACACACACACACACACACACACCTTAAAGATCCTTGAGCGACACCTGCTGTTCGGTATAGAGACCTGCCTTTCCCAGCCCTCACAATGAATCGTTTTCATGTACCAGGTTGTTCGGTCCTGCACGTATGGAGGAAAAATCGTGCCAAAACAAACTCATGAATTAAGTACAGTCGCTCCAGGCTCATCCTTTGCGATGATGTTTTAAAACACGTCTTTGGCTGATGAAAAACAGAAAATCCAAATCATAACAAAACAAATCGAAAACAACTAGTATTACAAACACGGGGAAACAATAAGGCTAGACTCTCTGTATACTGAAACAAAAGGTCAGAGAGCCCCTTTAATAAGTTTCTTCTGCGCAACGCATAATAACACTTTAGCAATACTTTAGCCGTATTATACTTTGGAAGACAATTACAAAATACAAATATTGTACAAGTGGAACAACATAACCCAGAGTCTCAGAGTAATTAGAAAGAGGACATGCATCAAGAAGTATAAGATGAAATAGAAAACAACAATAATAACAGTATGTTGTAAAACGCTGCACAGCGCCCGTGGTTCACACCTCGTAGTCCAGAAGAACCACGCAGAAGTAGGAGGCTTGAAGTAACCACTGAGCTAACACAGCGCAGAGCAAGCTGCGGCACAGCGCACTTACACCAGCGGCGCATGCGTCACAGCCGCCGCGCACTTCACTGTGCTTGTGCTACATGACGCAAAGAAAGCTGCTTGCATTCAGGAACAAATGGAAGGAGCTCATCATTCAAAAGATACAGTTTCCATGAAAAATACAAGTGTTTTTGTGCAGACCTATGCTTTGTGTGTTTAAAACGAGTCTACCTTCACATTGTACACTAAGAGGAAACATAAATACTTCATTACTTACCCGATTGAATTAACCACTTTTTGCAAGGGAGGTTTTTATAGGTCGGGCTGTGAAGGTTTTGTATGTAATGTGATACGGGTCTACAAAAATAGTTGAACTGTATAACAATGGATTGCATAAGTATTCACCCCGCCTAAGCACTCTTGCACGTGTGTATTGTGTTACAACATGGAATCAAAATTGATTGTTTTAATTTAACAAGTTGTTCAGTCATGCGAGTAATTTGAGCCCAATTCAACAACACATTTTTTTTTAAACACAAATCAAGGCAACCCAAACTGCTCCACAGAACAAAATCAGTTTGCAAGAAAATGTAAAAAGCAATCTCGTACACAACACGGGCATGACAGCATGGCAATCCTCCCGGGGAACAGAGCTGCATTTGGTGCAAAAAAGAGATCTGAAACACACAACCCAGAGATCTAGAGCAATTAGACAGGCTGCCTCCATCAAGAAGTATGACCATATTCATTAGAAAACAAAAATAAGGACATGTTGTAAAACGCTGGACAGCGCCCGCGGTTCGAGACTAGCAGCCCTGAAGGACTGAGGGACGTCAGAAACATGGCGTTTGAAGTAACCACTGAGCTACACCAGCGCAGCGAGCGCCGCGGAGAAACGGCACTTAGACCACTTGCGCGGTGCGTCACTTCCGCTCCGCAGGATGGCGCTGTGTTTCCGTATCTCTACGAGTTCCCACAAATGGGAGGAGGTCATCACTGGAAAGAATAAATCCCAACATACTTGACTGCATAAGCGTTCACCGCCTTTGTAAGAGCCTCCACGGATTGGTAGCAACAAACTCCTGAACTCTTCCCCATCCATACAGTGCTGAACCGCTGCGGGCGTCATACGTTCTGCTGCCGCTACGTTTTGTGGCGCTGTCGCGCAGTTTCTGCCTGCATTTACAAAAGCTGTAGTTTGTTTTTTCTACATGAAGACTAAAGTTTGAGTAGCTGTAATGTAGGGTTTAAATGTGTTTCTGTTTTACATTGTATTCATTTCGTTTTGATTAAATAGTCTATCAACAACCTGACTGTAAAATGCTGTATAATATCCAATTGATCATTATTTTCCTATAGCATGCTATTGACATCACACAGCTACTCGGGAGGGGAAGAAACAAGGGTGGGAATGGTTGTGAAGTTTTGATGGGACTATTAGGTTATTTAAGGGGCACCAGATGCATTTCATTGATGAGAAAGATAGAATGATAGAGAGATCAGCACAGAAGAGGAAATTACATGGTGTGAATTCAAAGCATCATATTCAAAATTAAACTGAAGACGGAAATAGGAGAGAGAAAGAAAAAATGACACGGTGACGATATTTGTTGTCTTTCCTATTGTTTTGTTTTTATTAAATTTGATACAGAAATCATTCTGGAATGGCACAAATGGAAAATGGTACAGTGGACATGAAAGTATAGTTGTTATGTATGTAACACCTATTGTGGTTATAATTATTTCTGGTTTTACTACTATTGTATATTACATAAAACAGTTTTAATTTACACAGAGGTTATTCTTCAAATCCAAATACAAATTGTGTATATTAACACCCGCTCTTTTTTTGTTAACAATTTTACCTTACCAGTCTCTAAAAAGCATGCACTCATGCTAGTCATTCAGACGTATACAGTACCAGTGAATATTGGGCTTTACTGTTACAATAGTGACAAGCCATTGAACGTGCAGAATGTCTGCTATAGGTCACACAGGGAGAGTGGTCTAATGGGTTTCTTTCAAATTTCCGTTTGGGGGAAAGAAAACAAGGTAAGAAACTCTCTATCTTACATTTTCCAATAACAGACTCTGAAGTGTAGTTATTTACCATTTAATAGCACGTTTTACTATTTACTTATGCAAGATATTTTAAGGTACAGCATATTTTTCTACAGTGCAGGATTTCTCCATGGGGACAGAATGTCTGTTATAGGTCACACAGGGAGAGTGGTCTAACGGGCAGGGCCGGCGCTAACTATAGGCAGAGTAGGCAATTGCCTAGGGCCTCGGGGTATACGCAGAGGCCCCCAAGGAGAGAACACCGTCAGCACCCCCCCGGTTCACTCACTCACTCACTCACTCACACACACACACACCTTAAAGATCCTTGAGCGACACCTGCTGTTCTGTATATACATTCTCCCAGCCTTCAAAATCAATCTTTTTAATTTAAGAAGTTGTTCAGTGCTGGAATTACAGTCCTTCCACGCTCATGCTTTGTGATAATGTTTTAAAATACGTCTTTTGCTGATGAAAAAAAGAAAAAGAAAAATCATTCAGTTTAATAAATCAATAACTGAAAGATATAATCTACTTATTGGTTTAAATGTGTTACAAATATAAAACAGAAAATAATTGATTGCATAAGTATTCACCCTCTTTGCAATGGCACAGCTCTGGTGCAACCAATTGTCACTAGAAGTCGCATAATTAGTTGAATGGAGTCCACCTGGGTGTAATTGACGGTGTTTCACATGATTTCAGCTTAGATACACCTGTCCCCTGCTGCTCCCACAGTGGCTTATACATTTCCTAACAAAACAAGAAGATTCAAGGGTCTGATGCTCTCCCATAAAGGACAGATTTGTGCAGCACCGGGGTTATTATTGCTGTATGCACAGTGTCTCCCAGCTCAGCTGTAAGACTGGAACCCCTTTAGAGTTGCCATAATGAAATGTGCAGTAGTCCTTGGGGGGTGAATACTTCTGCAGTCCACTGTGGTGTGGGTTCCTACACTGCACTGTGAATGGATGCCATAGTTACAATGTCGACACATTCATTTTAATTGAACGGAACAAATATTGCTAAAGAGAAAAGGGAATGAAAATGAAAGGGCTTTTATTCTAGCAGGAAACAAAACAAGTATAATTATTATTATTATTATTTTTTATGTTTTTATTGCCAGACCCCCATATCCAGGGCGACTTACAACATAAGTGTAAAACAATGTGCAAAAATATACAGTTTAGTAAAAGGCATCAATCATTACAAATTCAATGTACATAAAACATAGCAATTCAAAATATAATACATTTTACAACTTCCAATTTACACAGGCAAGTACAGTAAGTGAGGTCCTACATCCTGGACGGTAAAAGCTAAGTGCTGTCAAGATGTAGGGTCACGGGAAAGGGAGCAAGGAGGAAAACAATCAAAAACGCAAGAAGCATAATACAATTGAGAAGTGCTATCTAGCAGGGATAAAGGACTAATATTACAAGTACTGTTGGAAAAGATGTATTTTCTACGGTATAATAAACGAATATAACTGGATAGTAGGGTATATGAGACTATAGATGTAGAGCTTACATTGCCTGGTTGTTTCTCAAGAATGATCGACTAATTTAACACAAATATGTATTTCAAATATTAAAGCTATTAAAATAGAGTGTCAAAAAGGTACTATAATTGCAACGCTTCCAATGATGAATGTGTGTAAAATAAAAAAGGTTTTGTAACATGTACGCATTCATTGATTGCATGTGAAATTTGCAGTTTTAATTAATCCTGGGAACACACACACACACACACACACACCTTAAAGATCCTTGAGCGACACCTGCTGTTCGGTATAGAGACCTGCCTTTCCCAGCCCTCACAATGAATCGTTTTCATGTACCAGGTTGTTCGGTCCTGCACGTATGGAGGAAAAATCGTGCCAAAACAAACTCATGAATTAAGTACAGTCGCTCCAGGCTCATCCTTTGCGATGATGTTTTAAAACACGTCTTTGGCTGATGAAAAACAGAAAATCCAAATCATAACAAAACAAATCGAAAACAACTAGTATTACAAACACGGGGAAACAATAAGGCTAGACTCTCTGTATACTGAAACAAAAGGTCAGAGAGCCCCTTTAATAAGTTTCTTCTGCGCAACGCATAATAACACTTTAGCAATACTTTAGCCGTATTATACTTTGGAAGACAATTACAAAATACAAATATTGTACAAGTGGAACAACATAACCCAGAGTCTCAGAGTAATTAGAAAGAGGACATGCATCAAGAAGTATAAGATGAAATAGAAAACAACAATAATAACAGTATGTTGTAAAACGCTGCACAGCGCCCGTGGTTCACACCTCGTAGTCCAGAAGAACCACGCAGAAGTAGGAGGCTTGAAGTAACCACTGAGCTAACACAGCGCAGAGCAAGCTGCGGCACAGCGCACTTACACCAGCGGCGCATGCGTCACAGCCGCCGCGCACTTCACTGTGCTTGTGCTACATGACGCAAAGAAAGCTGCTTGCATTCAGGAACAAATGGAAGGAGCTCATCATTCAAAAGATACAGTTTCCATGAAAAATACAAGTGTTTTTGTGCAGACCTATGCTTTGTGTGTTTAAAACGAGTCTACCTTCACATTGTACACTAAGAGGAAACATAAATACTTCATTACTTACCCGATTGTATTAACCACTTTTTGCAAGGGAGGTTTTTATAGGTCGGGCTGTGAAGGTTTTGTATGTAATGTGATACGGGTCTACAAAAATAGTTGAACTGTATAACAATGGATTGCATAAGTATTCACCCCGCCTAAGCACTTTTGCACGTGTGTATTGTGTTACAACATGGAATCAAAATTGATTGTTTTAATTTAACAAGTTGTTCAGTCATGCGAGTAATTTGAGCCCAATTCAACAACACATTTTTATTAAACACAAATCAAGGCAACCCAAACTGCTCCACAGAACAAAATCAGTTTGCAAGAAAATGTAAAAAGCAATCTCGTACACAACACGGGCATGACAGCATGGCAATCCTCCCGGGGAACAGAGCTGCATTTGGTGCAAAAAAGAGATCTGAAACACACAACCCAGAGATCTAGAGCAATTAGACAGGCTGCCTCCATCAAGAAGTATGACCATATTCATTAGAAAACAAAAATAAGGACATGTTGTAAAACGCTGGACAGCGCCCGCGGTTCGAGCCTCGCAGACCCGAAGGACTGAGGGACGTCAGAAACATGGCGTTTGAAGTAACCACTGAGCTACACCAGCGCAGCGAGCACCGCGGAGAAACGGCACTTAGACCACTTGCGCGGTGCGTCACTTCCGCTGCGCAGTACGGCGCTGTGTTTCCGTATCTCTACGAGTTCCCACAAATGGGAGGAGGTCATCACTGGAAAGAATACATCCCAACATACTTGGCTTATACATTTCCTAACAAAACAAGAAGATTCAAGGGTCTGATGCTCTCCCATAAAGGACAGATTTGTGCAGCACCGGGGTTATTATTGCTGTATGCACAGTGTCTCCCAGCTCAGCTGTAAGACTGGAACCCCTTTAGAGTTGCCATAATGAAATGTGCAGTAGTCCTTGGGGTGTGAATACTTCTGCAGTCCACTGTGGTGTGGGTTCCTACACTGCACTGTGAATGGATGCCATAGTTACAATGTCGACACATTCATTTTAATTGAACGGAACAAATATTGCTAAAGAGAAAAGGGAATGAAAATGAAAGGGCTTTTATTCTAGCAGGAAACAAAACAAGTATAATTATTATTATTATTTATTTTTTATTTTTTTATTGCCAGACCCCCATATCCAGGGCGACTTACAACATAAGTGTAAAACAATGTGCAAAAATATACAGTTTAGTAAAAGGCATCAATCATTACAAATTCAATGTACATAAAACATAGCAATTCAAAATATAATACATTTTACAACTTCCAATTTACACAGGCAAGTACAGTAAGTGAGGTCCTACATCCTGGACGGTAAAAGCTAAGTGCTGTCAAGATGTAGGGTCACGGGAAAGGGAGCAAGGAGGAAAACAATCAAAAACGCAAGAAGCATAATACAATTGAGAAGTGCTATCTAGCAGGGATAAAGGACTAATATTACAAGTACTGTTGGAAAAGATGTATTTTCTACGGTATAATAAACGAATATAACTGGATAGTAGGGTATATGAGACTATAGATGTAGAGCTTACATTGCCTGGTTGTTTCTCAAGAATGATCGACTAATTTAACACAAATATGTATTTCAAATATTAAAGCTATTAAAATAGAGTGTCAAAAAGGTACTATAATTGCAACGCTTCCAATGATGAATGTGTGTAAAATAAAAAAGGTTTTGTAACATGTACGCATTCATTGATTGCATGTGAAATTTGCAGTTTTAATTAATCCTGGGAACACACACACACACACACACACACCTTAAAGATCCTTGAGCGACACCTGCTGTTCGGTATAGAGACCTGCCTTTCCCAGCCCTCACAATGAATCGTTTTCATGTACCAGGTTGTTCGGTCCTGCACGTATGGAGGAAAAATCGTGCCAAAACAAACTCATGAATTAAGTACAGTCGCTCCAGGCTCATCCTTTGCGATGATGTTTTAAAACACGTCTTTGGCTGATGAAAAACAGAAAATCCAAATCATAACAAAACAAATCGAAAACAACTAGTATTACAAACACGGGGAAACAATAAGGCTAGACTCTCTGTATACTGAAACAAAAGGTCACAGAGCCCCTTTAATAAGTTTCTTCTGCGCAACGCATAATAACACTTTAGCAATACTTTAGCCGTATTATACTTTGGAAGACAATTACAAAATACAAATATTGTACAAGTGGAACAACATAACCCAGAGTCTCAGAGTAATTAGAAAGTGGACATGCATCAAGAAGTATAAGATGAAATAGAAAACAACAATAATAACAGTATGTTGTAAAACGCTGCACAGCGCCCGTGGTTCACACCTCGTAGTCCAGAAGAACCACGCAGAAGTAGGAGGCTTGAAGTAACCACTGAGCTAACACAGCGCAGAGCAAGCTGCGGCACAGCGCACTTACACCAGCGGCGCATGCGTCACAGCCGCCGCGCACTTCACTGTGCTTGTGCTACATGACGCAAAGAAAGCTGCTTGCATTCAGGAACAAATGGAAGGAGCTCATCATTCAAAAGATACAGTTTCCATGAAAAATACAAGTGTTTTTGTGCAGACCTATGCTTTGTGTGTTTAAAACGAGTCTACCTTCACATTGTACACTAAGAGGAAACATAAATACTTCATTACTTACCCGATTGTATTAACCACTTTTTGCAAGGGAGGTTTTTATAGGTCGGGCTGTGAAGGTTTTGTATGTAATGTGATACGGGTCTACAAAAATAGTTGAACTGTATAACAATGGATTGCATAAGTATTCACCCCGCCTAAGCACTCTTGCACGTGTGTATTGTGTTACAACATGGAATCAAAATTGATTGTTTTAATTTAACAAGTTGTTCAGTCATGCGAGTAATTTGAGCCCAATTCAACAACACATTTTTTTTTAAACACAAATCAAGGCAACCCAAACTGCTCCACAGAACAAAATCAGTTTGCAAGAAAATGTAAAAAGCAATCTCGTACACAACACGGGCATGACAGCATGGCAATCCTCCCGGGGAACAGAGCTGCATTTGGTGCAAAAAAGAGATCTGAAACACACAACCCAGAGATCTAGAGCAATTAGACAGGCTGCCTCCATCAAGAAGTATGACCATATTCATTAGAAAACAAAAATAAGGACATGTTGTAAAACGCTGGACAGCGCCCGCGGTTCGAGACTAGCAGCCCTGAAGGACTGAGGGACGTCAGAAACATGGCGTTTGAAGTAACCACTGAGCTACACCAGCGCAGCGAGCGCTGCGGAGAAACGGCACTTAGACCACTTGCGCGGTGCGTCACTTCCGCTCCGCAGTATGGCGCTGTGTTTCCGTATCTCTACGAGTTCCCACAAATGGGAGGAGGTCATCACTGGAAAGAATAAATCCCAACATACTTGACCGCATAAGCGTTCACCGCCTTTGTAAGAGCCTCCACGGATTGGTAGCAACAAACTCCTGAACTCTTCCCCATCCATACAGTGCTGAACCGCTGCGGGCGTCATACGTTCTGCTGCCGCTACGTTTTGTGGCGCTGTCGCGCAGTTTCTGCCTGCATTTACAAAAGCTGTTGTTTTTTCTACATGTAGACTAAAGTTTGAGTAGCTGTAATGTAGGGTTTAAATGTGTTTCTGTTTTACATTGTATTCATTTCGTTTTGATTAAATAGTCTATCAACAACCTGACTGTAAAATGCTGTATAATATCCAATTGATCATTATTTTCCTATAGCATGCTATTGACATCACACAGCTACTCGGGAGGGGAAGAAACAAGGGTGGGAATGGTTGTGAAGTTTTGATGGGACTATTAGGTTATTTAAGGGGCACCAGATGCATTTCATTGATGAGAAAGATAGAATGATAGAGAGATCAGCACAGAAGAGGAAATTACATGGTGTGAATTCAAAGCATCATATTCAAAATTAAACTGAAGACGGAAATAGGAGAGAGAAAGAAAAAATGACACGGTGACGATATTTGTTGTCTTTCCTATTGTTTTGTTTTTATTAAATTTGATACAGAAATCATTCTGGAATGGCACAAATGGAAAATGGTACAGTGGACATGAAAGTATAGTTGTTATGTATGTAACACCTATTGTGGTTATAATTATTTCTGGTTTTACTACTATTGTATATTACATAAAACAGTTTTAATTTACACAGAGGTTATTCTTCAAATCCAAATACAAATTGTGTATATTAACACCCGCTCTTTTTTTGTTAACAATTTTACCTTACCAGTCTCTAAAAAGCATGCACTCATGCTAGTTATTCAGACGTATACAGTACCAGTGAATATTGGGCTTTACTGTTACAATAGTGACAAGCCATTGAACGTGCAGAATGTCTGCTATAGGTCACACAGGGAGAGTGGTCTAATGGGTTTCTTTCAAATTTCCGTTTGGGGGAAAGAAAACAAGGTAAGAAACTCTCTATCTTACATTTTCCAATAACAGACTCTGAAGTGTAGTTATTTACCATTTAATAGCACGTTTTACTATTTACTTATGCAAGATATTTTAAGGTACAGCATATTTTTCTACAGTGCAGGATTTCTCCATGGGGACAGAATGTCTGTTATAGGTCACACAGGGAGAGTGGTCTAACGGGCAGGGCCGGCGCTAACTATAGGCAGAGTAGGCAATTGCCTAGGGCCTCGGGGTATACGCAGAGGCCCCCAAGGAGAGAACACCGTCAGCACCCCCCCGGTTCACTCACTCACTCACTCACTCACTCACTCACACACACACACCTTAAAGATCCTTGAGCGACACCTGCTGTTCTGTATATACATTCTCCCAGCCTTCAAAATCAATCTTTTTAATTTAAGAAGTTGTTCAGTGCTGGAATTACAGTCCTTCCACGCTCATGCTTTGTGATAATGTTTTAAAATACGTCTTTTGCTGATGAAAAAAAGAAAAAGAAAAATCATTCAGTTTAATAAATCAATAACTGAAAGATATAATCTACTTATTGGTTTAAATGTGTTACAAATATAAAACAGAAAATAATTGATTGCATAAGTATTCACCCTCTTTGCAATGGCACAGCTCTGGTGCAACCAATTGTCACTAGAAGTCGCATAATTAGTTGAATGGAGTCCACCTGGGTGTAATTGACGGTGTTTCACATGATTTCAGCTTAGATACACCTGTCCCCTGCTGCTCCCACAGTGGCTTATACATTTCCTAACAAAACAAGAAGATTCAAGGGTCTGATGCTCTCCCATAAAGGACAGATTTGTGCAGCACCGGGGTTATTATTGCTGTATGCACAGTGTCTCCCAGCTCAGCTGTAAGACTGGAACCCCTTTAGAGTTGCCATAATGAAATGTGCAGTAGTCCTTGGGGGGTGAATACTTCTGCAGTCCACTGTGGTGTGGGTTCCTACACTGCACTGTGAATGGATGCCATAGTTACAATGTCGACACATTCATTTTAATTGAACGGACCAAATATTGCTAAAGAGAAAAGGGAATGAAAATGAAAGGGCTTTTATTCTAGCAGGAAACAAAACAAGTATAATTATTATTATTTTTTTTTTTTTTTTTTTTATTGCCAGACCCCCATATCCAGGGCGACTTACAACATAAGTGTAAAACAATGTGCAAAAATATACAGTTTAGTAAAAGGCATCAATCATTACAAATTCAATGTACATAAAACATAGCAATTCAAAATATAATACATTTTACAACTTCCAATTTACACAGGCAAGTACAGTAAGTGAGGTCCTACATCCTGGACGGTAAAAGCTAAGTGCTGTCAAGATGTAGGGTCACGGGAAAGGGAGCAAGGAGGAAAACAATCAAAAACGCAAGAAGCATAATACAATTGAGAAGTGCTATCTAGCAGGGATAAAGGACTAATATTACAAGTACTGTTGGAAAAGATGTATTTTCTACGGTATAATAAACGAATATAACTGGATAGTAGGGTATATGAGACTATAGATGTAGAGCTTACATTGCCTGGTTGTTTCTCAAGAATGATCGACTAATTTAACACAAATATGTATTTCAAATATTAAAGCTATTAAAATAGAGTGTCAAAAAGGTACTATAATTGCAACGCTTCCAATGATGAATGTGTGTAAAATAAAAAAGGTTTTGTAACATGTACGCATTCATTGATTGCATGTGAAATTTGCAGTTTTAATTAATCCTGGGAACACACACACACACACACACACACACCTTAAAGATCCTTGAGCGACACCTGCTGTTCGGTATAGAGACCTGCCTTTCCCAGCCCTCACAATGAATCGTTTTCATGTACCAGGTTGTTCGGTCCTGCACGTATGGAGGAAAAATCGTGCCAAAACAAACTCATGAATTAAGTACAGTCGCTCCAGGCTCATCCTTTGCGATGATGTTTTAAAACACGTCTTTGGCTGATGAAAAACAGAAAATCCAAATCATAACAAAACAAATCGAAAACAACTAGTATTACAAACACGGGGAAACAATAAGGCTAGACTCTCTGTATACTGAAACAAAAGGTCAGAGAGCCCCTTTAATAAGTTTCTTCTGCGCAACGCATAATAACACTTTAGCAATACTTTAGCCGTATTATACTTTGGAAGACAATTACAAAATACAAATATTGTACAAGTGGAACAACATAACCCAGAGTCTCAGAGTAATTAGAAAGAGGACATGCATCAAGAAGTATAAGATGAAATAGAAAACAACAATAATAACAGTATGTTGTAAAACGCTGCACAGCGCCCGTGGTTCACACCTCGTAGTCCAGAAGAACCACGCAGAAGTAGGAGGCTTGAAGTAACCACTGAGCTAACACAGCGCAGAGCAAGCTGCGGCACAGCGCACTTACACCAGCGGCGCATGCGTCACAGCCGCCGCGCACTTCACTGTGCTTGTGCTACATGACGCAAAGAAAGCTGCTTGCATTCAGGAACAAATGGAAGGAGCTCATCATTCAAAAGATACAGTTTCCATGAAAAATACAAGTGTTTTTGTGCAGACCTATGCTTTGTGTGTTTAAAACGAGTCTACCTTCACATTGTACACTAAGAGGAAACATAAATACTTCATTACTTACCCGATTGTATTAACCACTTTTTGCAAGGGAGGTTTTTATAGGTCGGGCTGTGAAGGTTTTGTATGTAATGTGATACGGGTCTACAAAAATAGTTGAACTGTATAACAATGGATTGCATAAGTATTCACCCCGCCTAAGCACTCTTGCACGTGTGTATTGTGTTACAACATGGAATCAAAATTGATTGTTTTAATTTAACAAGTTGTTCAGTCATGCGAGTAATTTGAGCCCAATTCAACAACACATTTTTTTTAAACACAAATCAAGGCAACCCAAACTGCTCCACAGAACAAAATCAGTTTGCAAGAAAATGTAAAAAGCAATCTCGTACACAACACGGGCATGACAGCATGGCAATCCTCCCGGGGAACAGAGCTGCATTTGGTGCAAAAAAGAGATCTGAAACACACAACCCAGAGATCTAGAGCAATTAGACAGGCTGCCTCCATCAAGAAGTATGACCATATTCATTAGAAAACAAAAATAAGGACATGTTGTAAAACGCTGGACAGCGCCCGCGGTTCGAGCCTCGCAGCCCTGAAGGACTGAGGGACGTTAGAAACATGGCGTTTGAAGTAACCACTGAGCTACACCAGCGCAGCGAGCGCTGCGGAGAAACGGCACTTAGACCACTTGCGCGGTGCGTCACTTCCGCTGCGCAGTACGGCGCTGTGTTTCCGTATCTCTACGAGTTCCCACAAATGGGAGGAGGTCATCACTGGAAAGAATAAATCCCAACATACTTGACTGCATAAGCGTTCACCGCCTTTGTAAGAGCCTCCACGGATTGGTAGCAACAAACTCCTGAACTCTTCCCCATCCATACAGTGCTGAACCGCTGCGGGCGTCATACGTTCTGCTGCCGCTACGTTTTGTGGCGCTGTCGCGCAGTTTCTGCCTGCATTTACAAAAGCTGTAGTTTGTTTTTTCTACATGAAGACTAAAGTTTGAGTAGCTGTAATGTAGGGTTTAAATGTGTTTCTGTTTTACATTGTATTCATTTCGTTTTGATTAAATAGTCTATCAACAACCTGACTGTAAAATGCTGTATAATATCCAATTGATCATTATTTTCCTATAGCATGCTATTGACATCACACAGCTACTCGGGAGGGGAAGAAACAAGGGTGGGAATGGTTGTGAAGTTTTGATGGGACTATTAGGTTATTTAAGGGGCACCAGATGCATTTCATTGATGAGAAAGATAGAATGATAGAGAGATCAGCACGGAAGAGGAAATTACATGGTGTGAATTCAAAGCATCATATTCAAAATTAAACTGAAGACGGAAATAGGAGAGAGAAAGAAAAAATGACACGGTGACGATATTTGTTGTCTTTCCTATTGTTTTGTTTTTATTAAATTTGATACAGAAATCATTCTGGAATGGCACAAATGGAAAATGGTACAGTGGACATGAAAGTATAGTTGTTATGTATGTAACATCTATTGTGGTTATAATTATTTCTGGTTTTACTACTATTGTATATTACATTAAACAGTTTTAATTTACACAGAGGTTATTCTTCAAATCCAAATACAAATTGTGTATATTAACACCCGCTCTTTTTTTGTTAACAATTTTACCTTACCAGTCTCTAAAAAGCATGCACTCATGCTAGTCATTCAGACGTATACAGTACCAGTGAATATTGGGCTTTACTGTTACAATAGTGACAAGCCATTGAACGTGCAGAATGTCTGCTATAGGTCACACAGGGAGAGTGGTCTAATGGGTTTCTTTCAAATTTCCGTTTGGGGGAAAGAAAACAAGGTAAGAAACTCTCTATCTTACATTTTCCAATAACAGACTCTGAAGTGTAGTTATTTACCATTTAATAGCACGTTTTACTATTTACTTATGCAAGATATTTTAAGGTACAGCATATTTTTCTACAGTGCAGGATTTCTCCATGGGGACAGAATGTCTGTTATAGGTCACACAGGGAGAGTGGTCTAACGGGCAGGGCCGGCGCTAACTATAGGCAGAGTAGGCAATTGCCTAGGGCCTCGGGGTATACGCAGAGGCCCCCAAGGAGAGAACACCGTCAGCACCCCCCCGGTTCACTCACTCACTCACTCACTCACTCACTCACACACACACACCTTAAAGATCCTTGAGCGACACCTGCTGTTCTGTATATACATTCTCCCAGCCTTCAAAATCAATCTTTTTAATTTAAGAAGTTGTTCAGTGCTGGAATTACAGTCCTTCCACGCTCATGCTTTGTGATAATGTTTTAAAATACGTCTTTTGCTGATGAAAAAAAGAAAAAGAAAAATCATTCAGTTTAATAAATCAATAACTGAAAGATATAATCTACTTATTGGTTTAAATGTGTTACAAATATAAAACAGAAAATAATTGATTGCATAAGTATTCACCCTCTTTGCAATGGCACAGCTCTGGTGCAACCAATTGTCACTAGAAGTCGCATAATTAGTTGAATGGAGTCCACCTGGGTGTAATTGACGGTGTTTCACATGATTTCAGCTTAGATACACCTGTCCCCTGCTGCTCCCACAGTGGCTTATACATTTCCTAACAAAACAAGAAGATTCAAGGGTCTGATGCTCTCCCATAAAGGACAGATTTGTGCAGCACCGGGGTTATTATTGCTGTATGCACAGTGTCTCCCAGCTCAGCTGTAAGACTGGAACCCCTTTAGAGTTGCCATAATGAAATGTGCAGTAGTCCTTGGGGTGTGAATACTTCTGCAGTCCACTGTGGTGTGGGTTCCTACACTGCACTGTGAATGGATGCCATAGTTACAATGTCGACACATTCATTTTAATTGAACGGACCAAATATTGCTAAAGAGAAAAGGGAATGAAAATGAAAGGGCTTTTATTCTAGCAGGAAACAAAACAAGTATAATTATTATTATTATTATTTTTTATGTTTTTATTGCCAGACCCCCATATCCAGGGCGACTTACAACATAAGTGTAAAACAATGTGCAAAAATATACAGTTTAGTAAAAGGCATCAATCATTACAAATTCAATGTACATAAAACATAGCAATTCAAAATATAATACATTTTACAACTTCCAATTTACACAGGCAAGTACAGTAAGTGAGGTCCTACATCCTGGACGGTAAAAGCTAAGTGCTGTCAAGATGTAGGGTCACGGGAAAGGGAGCAAGGAGGAAAACAATCAAAAACGCAAGAAGCATAATACAATTGAGAAGTGCTATCTAGCAGGGATAAAGGACTAATATTACAAGTACTGTTGGAAAAGATGTATTTTCTACGGTATAATAAACGAATATAACTGGATAGTAGGGTATATGAGACTATAGATGTAGAGCTTACATTGCCTGGTTGTTTCTCAAGAATGATCGACTAATTTAACACAAATATGTATTTCAAATATTAAAGCTATTAAAATAGAGTGTCAAAAAGGTACTATAATTGCAACGCTTCCAATGATGAATGTGTGTAAAATAAAAAAGGTTTTGTAACATGTACGCATTCATTGATTGCATGTGAAATTTGCAGTTTTAATTAATCCTGGGAACACACACACACACACACACACACCTTAAAGATCCTTGAGCGACACCTGCTGTTCGGTATAGAGACCTGCCTTTCCCAGCCCTCACAATGAATCGTTTTCATGTACCAGGTTGTTCGGTCCTGCACGTATGGAGGAAAAATCGTGCCAAAACAAACTCATGAATTAAGTACAGTCGCTCCAGGCTCATCCTTTGCGATGATGTTTTAAAACACGTCTTTGGCTGATGAAAAACAGAAAATCCAAATCATAACAAAACAAATCGAAAACAACTAGTATTACAAACACGGGGAAACAATAAGGCTAGACTCTCTGTATACTGAAACAAAAGGTCACAGAGCCCCTTTAATAAGTTTCTTCTGCGCAACGCATAATAACACTTTAGCAATACTTTAGCCGTATTATACTTTGGAAGACAATTACAAAATACAAATATTGTACAAGTGGAACAACATAACCCAGAGTCTCAGAGTAATTAGAAAGAGGACATGCATCAAGAAGTATAAGATGAAATAGAAAACAACAATAATAACAGTATGTTGTAAAACGCTGCACAGCGCCCGTGGTTCACACCTCGTAGTCCAGAAGAACCACGCAGAAGTAGGAGGCTTGAAGTAACCACTGAGCTAACACAGCGCAGAGCAAGCTGCGGCACAGCGCACTTACACCAGCGGCGCATGCGTCACAGCCGCCGCGCACTTCACTGTGCTTGTGCTACATGACGCAAAGAAAGCTGCTTGCATTCAGGAACAAATGGAAGGAGCTCATCATTCAAAAGATACAGTTTCCATGAAAAATACAAGTGTTTTTGTGCAGACCTATGCTTTGTGTGTTTAAAACGAGTCTACCTTCACATTGTACACTAAGAGGAAACATAAATACTTCATTACTTACCCGATTGAATTAACCACTTTTTGCAAGGGAGGTTTTTATAGGTCGGGCTGTGAAGGTTTTGTATGTAATGTGATACGGGTCTACAAAAATAGTTGAACTGTATAACAATGGATTGCATAAGTATTCACCCCGCCTAAGCACTTTTGCACGTGTGTATTGTGTTACAACTTGGAATCAAAATTGATTGTTTTAATTTAACAAGTTGTTCAGTCATGCGAGTAATTTGAGCCCAATTCAACAACACATTTTTTTTTAAACACAAATCAAGGCAACCCAAACTGCTCCACAGAACAAAATCAGTTTGCAAGAAAATGTAAAAAGCAATCTCGTACACAACACGGGCATGACAGCATGGCAATCCTCCCGGGGAACAGAGCTGCATTTGGTGCAAAAAAGAGATCTGAAACACACAACCCAGAGATCTAGAGCAATTAGACAGGCTGCCTCCATCAAGAAGTATGACCATATTCATTAGAAAACAAAAATAAGGACATGTTGTAAAACGCTGGACAGCGCCCGGGGTTCGAGACTAGCAGCCCTGAAGGACTGAGGGACGTCAGAAACATGGCGTTTGAAGTAACCACTGAGCTACACCAGCGCAGCGAGCGCTGCGGAGAAACGGCACTTAGACCACTTGCGCGGTGCGTCACTTCCGCTGCGCAGTACGGCGCTGTGTTTCCGTATCTCTACGAGTTCCCACAAATGGGAGGAGGTCATCACTGGAAAGAATACATCCCAACATACTTGGCTTATACATTTCCTAACAAAACAAGAAGATTCAAGGGTCTGATGCTCTCCCATAAAGGACAGATTTGTGCAGCACCGGGGTTATTATTGCTGTATGCACAGTGTCTCCCAGCTCAGCTGTAAGACTGGAACCCCTTTAGAGTTGCCATAATGAAATGTGCAGTAGTCCTTGGGGGGTGAATACTTCTGCAGTCCACTGTGGTGTGGGTTCCTACACTGCACTGTGAATGGATGCCATAGTTACAATGTCGACACATTCATTTTAATTGAACGGACCAAATATTGCTAAAGAGAAAAGGGAATGAAAATGAAAGGGCTTTTATTCTAGCAGGAAACAAAACAAGTATAATTATTATTATTTTTTTATTTTTATTTTTTTATTGCCAGACCCCCATATCCAGGGCGACTTACAACATAAGTGTAAAACAATGTGCAAAAATATACAGTTTAGTAAAAGGCATCAATCATTACAAATTCAATGTACATAAAACATAGCAATTCAAAATATAATACATTTTACAACTTCCAATTTACACAGGCAAGTACAGTAAGTGAGGTCCTACATCCTGGACGGTAAAAGCTAAGTGCTGTCAAGATGTAGGGTCACGGGAAAGGGAGCAAGGAGGAAAACAATCAAAAACGCAAGAAGCATAATACAATTGAGAAGTGCTATCTAGCAGGGATAAAGGACTAATATTACAAGTACTGTTGGAAAAGATGTATTTTCTACGGTATAATAAACGAATATAACTGGATAGTAGGGTATATGAGACTATAGATGTAGAGCTTACATTGCCTGGTTGTTTCTCAAGAATGATCGACTAATTTAACACAAATATGTATTTCAAATATTAAAGCTATTAAAATAGAGTGTCAAAAAGGTACTATAATTGCAACGCTTCCAATGATGAATGTGTGTAAAATAAAAAAGGTTTTGTAACATGTACGCATTCATTGATTGCATGTGAAATTTGCAGTTTTAATTAATCCTGGGAACACACACACACACACACACACACACCTTAAAGATCCTTGAGCGACACCTGCTGTTCGGTATAGAGACCTGCCTTTCCCAGCCCTCACAATGAATCGTTTTCATGTACCAGGTTGTTCGGTCCTGCACGTATGGAGGAAAAATCGTGCCAAAACAAACTCATGAATTAAGTACAGTCGCTCCAGGCTCATCCTTTGCGATGATGTTTTAAAACACGTCTTTGGCTGATGAAAAACAGAAAATCCAAATCATAACAAAACAAATCGAAAACAACTAGTATTACAAACACGGGGAAACAATAAGGCTAGACTCTCTGTATACTGAAACAAAAGGTCAGAGAGCCCCTTTAATAAGTTTCTTCTGCGCAACGCATAATAACACTTTAGCAATACTTTAGCCGTATTATACTTTGGAAGACAATTACAAAATACAAATATTGTACAAGTGGAACAACATAACCCAGAGTCTCAGAGTAATTAGAAAGTGGACATGCATCAAGAAGTATAAGATGAAATAGAAAACAACAATAATAACAGTATGTTGTAAAACGCTGCACAGCGCCCGTGGTTCACACCTCGTAGTCCAGAAGAACCACGCAGAAGTAGGAGGCTTGAAGTAACCACTGAGCTAACACAGCGCAGAGCAAGCTGCGGCACAGCGCACTTACACCAGCGGCGCATGCGTCACAGCCGCCGCGCACTTCACTGTGCTTGTGCTACATGACGCAAAGAAAGCTGCTTGCATTCAGGAACAAATGGAAGGAGCTCATCATTCAAAAGATACAGTTTCCATGAAAAATACAAGTGTTTTTGTGCAGACCTATGCTTTGTGTGTTTAAAACGAGTCTACCTTCACATTGTACACTAAGAGGAAACATAAATACTTCATTACTTACCCGATTGTATTAACCACTTTTTGCAAGGGAGGTTTTTATAGGTCGGGCTGTGAAGGTTTTGTATGTAATGTGATACGGGTCTACAAAAATAGTTGAACTGTATAACAATGGATTGCATAAGTATTCACCCCGCCTAAGCACTCTTGCACGTGTGTATTGTGTTACAACATGGAATCAAAATTGATTGTTTTAATTTAACAAGTTGTTCAGTCATGCGAGTAATTTGAGCCCAATTCAACAACACATTTTTTTTAAACACAAATCAAGGCAACCCAAACTGCTCCACAGAACAAAATCAGTTTGCAAGAAAATGTAAAAAGCAATCTCGTACACAACACGGGCATGACAGCATGGCAATCCTCCCGGGGAACAGAGCTGCATTTGGTGCAAAAAAGAGATCTGAAACACACAACCCAGAGATCTAGAGCAATTAGACAGGCTGCCTCCATCAAGAAGTATGACCATATTCATTAGAAAACAAAAATAAGGACATGTTGTAAAACGCTGGACAGCGCCCGCGGTTCGAGCCTAGCAGCCCTGAAGGACTGAGGGACGTCAGAAACATGGCGTTTGAAGTAACCACTGAGCTACACCAGCGCAGCGAGCGCTGCGGAGAAACGGCACTTAGACCACTTGCGCGGTGCGTCACTTCCGCTGCGCAGTACGGCGCTGTGTTTCCGTATCTCTACGAGTTCCCACAAATGGGAGGAGGTCATCACTGGAAAGAATAAATCCCAACATACTTGACTGCATAAGCGTTCACCGCCTTTGTAAGAGCCTCCACGGATTGGTAGCAACAAACTCCTGAACTCTTCCCCATCCATACAGTGCTGAACCGCTGCGGGCGTCATACGTTCTGCTGCCGCTACGTTTTGTGGCGCTGTCGCGCAGTTTCTGCCTGCATTTACAAAAGCTGTAGTTTGTTTTTTCTACATGAAGACTAAAGTTTGAGTAGCTGTAATGTAGGGTTTAAATGTGTTTCTGTTTTACATTGTATTCATTTCGTTTTGATTAAATAGTCTATCAACAACCTGACTGTAAAATGCTGTATAATATCCAATTGATCATTATTTTCCTATAGCATGCTATTGACATCACACAGCTACTCGGGAGGGGAAGAAACAAGGGTGGGAATGGTTGTGAAGTTTTGATGGGACTATTAGGTTATTTAAGGGGCACCAGATGCATTTCATTGATGAGAAAGATAGAATGATAGAGAGATCAGCACGGAAGAGGAAATTACATGGTGTGAATTCAAAGCATCATATTCAAAATTAAACTGAAGACGGAAATAGGAGAGAGAAAGAAAAAATGACACGGTGACGATATTTGTTGTCTTTCCTATTGTTTTGTTTTTATTAAATTTGATACAGAAATCATTCTGGAATGGCACAAATGGAAAATGGTACAGTGGACATGAAAGTATAGTTGTTATGTATGTAACATCTATTGTGGTTATAATTATTTCTGGTTTTACTACTATTGTATATTACATTAAACAGTTTTAATTTACACAGAGGTTATTCTTCAAATCCAAATACAAATTGTGTATATTAACACCCGCTCTTTTTTTGTTAACAATTTTACCTTACCAGTCTCTAAAAAGCATGCACTCATGCTAGTCATTCAGACGTATACAGTACCAGTGAATATTGGGCTTTACTGTTACAATAGTGACAAGCCATTGAACGTGCAGAATGTCTGCTATAGGTCACACAGGGAGAGTGGTCTAATGGGTTTCTTTCAAATTTCCGTTTGGGGGAAAGAAAACAAGGTAAGAAACTCTCTATCTTACATTTTCCAATAACAGACTCTGAAGTGTAGTTATTTACCATTTAATAGCACGTTTTACTATTTACTTATGCAAGATATTTTAAGGTACAGCATATTTTTCTACAGTGCAGGATTTCTCCATGGGGACAGAATGTCTGTTATAGGTCACACAGGGAGAGTGGTCTAACGGGCAGGGCCGGCGCTAACTATAGGCAGAGTAGGCAATTGCCTAGGGCCTCGGGGTATACGCAGAGGCCCCCAAGGAGAGAACACCGTCAGCACCCCCCCGGTTCACTCACTCACTCACTCACTCACACACACACACCTTAAAGATCCTTGAGCGACACCTGCTGTTCTGTATATACATTCTCCCAGCCTTCAAAATCAATCTTTTTAATTTAAGAAGTTGTTCAGTGCTGGAATTACAGTCCTTCCACGCTCATGCTTTGTGATAATGTTTTAAAATACGTCTTTTGCTGATGAAAAAAAGAAAAAGAAAAATCATTCAGTTTAATAAATCAATAACTGAAAGATATAATCTACTTATTGGTTTAAATGTGTTACAAATATAAAACAGAAAATAATTGATTGCATAAGTATTCACCCTCTTTGCAATGGCACAGCTCTGGTGCAACCAATTGTCACTAGAAGTCGCATAATTAGTTGAATGGAGTCCACCTGGGTGTAATTGACGGTGTTTCACATGATTTCAGCTTAGATACACCTGTCCCCTGCTGCTCCCACAGTGGCTTATACATTTCCTAACAAAACAAGAAGATTCAAGGGTCTGATGCTCTCCCATAAAGGACAGATTTGTGCAGCACCGGGGTTATTATTGCTGTATGCACAGTGTCTCCCAGCTCAGCTGTAAGACTGGAACCCCTTTAGAGTTGCCATAATGAAATGTGCAGTAGTCCTTGGGGGGTGAATACTTCTGCAGTCCACTGTGGTGTGGGTTCCTACACTGCACTGTGAATGGATGCCATAGTTACAATGTCGACACATTCATTTTAATTGAACGGACCAAATATTGCTAAAGAGAAAAGGGAATGAAAATGAAAGGGCTTTTATTCTAGCAGGAAACAAAACAAGTATAATTATTATTATTATTTATTTTTATTTGTATTGCCAGACGCCCATATCCAGGGCGACTTACAACATAAGTGTAAAACAATGTGCAAAAATATACAGTTAAGTAAAAGGCATCAATCATTACAAATTCAATGTACATAAAACATAGCAATTCAAAATATAATACATTTTACAACTTCCAATTTACACAGGCAAGTACAGTAAGTGAGGTCCTACATCCTGGACGGTAAAAGCTAAGTGCTGTCAAGATGTAGGGTCACGGGAAAGGGAGCAAGGAGGAAAACAATCAAAAACGCAAGAAGCATAATACAATTGAGAAGTGCTATCTAGCAGGGATAAAGGACTAATATTACAAGTACTGTTGGAAAAGATGTATTTTCTACGGTATAATAAACGAATATAACTGGATAGTAGGGTATATGAGACTATAGATGTAGAGCTTACATTGCCTGGTTGTTTCTCAAGAATGATCGACTAATTTAACACAAATATGTATTTCAAATATTAAAGCTATTAAAATAGAGTGTCAAAAAGGTACTATAATTGCAACGCTTCCAATGATGAATGTGTGTAAAATAAAAAAGGTTTTGTAACATGTACGCATTCATTGATTGCATGTGAAATTTGCAGTTTTAATTAATCCTGGGAACACACACACACACACACACACACACCTTAAAGATCCTTGAGCGACACCTGCTGTTCGGTATAGAGACCTGCCTTTCCCAGCCCTCACAATGAATCGTTTTCATGTACCAGGTTGTTCGGTCCTGCACGTATGGAGGAAAAATCGTGCCAAAACAAACTCATGAATTAAGTACAGTCGCTCCAGGCTCATCCTTTGCGATGATGTTTTAAAACACGTCTTTGGCTGATGAAAAACAGAAAATCCAAATCATAACAAAACAAATCGAAAACAACTAGTATTACAAACACGGGGAAACAATAAGGCTAGACTCTCTGTATACTGAAACAAAAGGTCAGAGAGCCCCTTTAATAAGTTTCTTCTGCGCAACGCATAATAACACTTTAGCAATACTTTAGCCGTATTATACTTTGGAAGACAATTACAAAATACAAATATTGTACAAGTGGAACAACATAACCCAGAGTCTCAGAGTAATTAGAAAGAGGACATGCATCAAGAAGTATAAGATGAAATAGAAAACAACAATAATAACAGTATGTTGTAAAACGCTGCACAGCGCCCGTGGTTCACACCTCGTAGTCCAGAAGAACCACGCAGAAGTAGGAGGCTTGAAGTAACCACTGAGCTAACACAGCGCAGAGCAAGCTGCGGCACAGCGCACTTACACCAGCGGCGCATGCGTCACAGCCGCCGCGCACTTCACTGTGCTTGTGCTACATGACGCAAAGAAAGCTGCTTGCATTCAGGAACAAATGGAAGGAGCTCATCATTCAAAAGATACAGTTTCCATGAAAAATACAAGTGTTTTTGTGCAGACCTATGCTTTGTGTGTTTAAAACGTGTCTACCTTCACATTGTACACTAAGAGGAAACATAAATACTTCATTACTTACCCGATTGTATTAACCACTTTTTGCAAGGGAGGTTTTTATAGGTCGGGCTGTGAAGGTTTTGTATGTAATGTGATACGGGTCTACAAAAATAGTTGAACTGTATAACAATGGATTGCATAAGTATTCACCCCGCCTAAGCACTCTTGCACGTGTGTATTGTGTTACAACATGGAATCAAAATTGATTGTTTTAATTTAACAAGTTGTTCAGTCATGCGAGTAATTTGAGCCCAATTCAACAACACATTTTTTTTAAACACAAATCAAGGCAACCCAAACTGCTCCACAGAACAAAATCAGTTTGCAAGAAAATGTAAAAAGCAATCTCGTACACAACACGGGCATGACAGCATGGCAATCCTCCCGGGGAACAGAGCTGCATTTGGTGCAAAAAAGAGATCTGAAACACACAACCCAGAGATCTAGAGCAATTAGACAGGCTGCCTCCATCAAGAAGTATGACCATATTCATTAGAAAACAAAAATAAGGACATGTTGTAAAACGCTGGACAGCGCCCGCGGTTCGAGCCTCGCAGCCCTGAAGGACTGAGGGACGTTAGAAACATGGCGTTTGAAGTAACCACTGAGCTACACCAGCGCAGCGAGCGCCGCGGAGAAACGGCACTTAGACCACTTGCGCGGTGCGTCACTTCCGCTGCGCAGTACGGCGCTGTGTTTCCGTATCTCTACGAGTTCCCACAAATGGGAGGAGGTCATCACTGGAAAGAATACATCCCAACATACTTGACTGCATAAGCGTTCACCGCCTTTGTAAGAGCCTCCACGGATTGGTAGCAACAAACTCCTGAACTCTTCCCCATCCATACAGTGCTGAACCGCTGCGGGCGTCATACGTTCTGCTGCCGCTACGTTTTGTGGCGCTGTCGCGCAGTTTCTGCCTGCATTTACAAAAGCTGTAGTTTGTTTTTTCTACATGAAGACTAAAGTTTGAGTAGCTGTAATGTAGGGTTTAAATGTGTTTCTGTTTTACATTGTATTCATTTCGTTTTGATTAAATAGTCTATCAACAACCTGACTGTAAAATGCTGTATAATATCCAATTGATCATTATTTTCCTATAGCATGCTATTGACATCACACAGCTACTCGGGAGGGGAAGAAACAAGGGTGGGAATGGTTGTGAAGTTTTGATGGGACTATTAGGTTATTTAAGGGGCACCAGATGCATTTCATTGATGAGAAAGATAGAATGATAGAGAGATCAGCACGGAAGAGGAAATTACATGGTGTGAATTCAAAGCATCATATTCAAAATTAAACTGAAGACGGAAATAGGAGAGAGAAAGAAAAAATGACACGGTGACGATATTTGTTGTCTTTCCTATTGTTTTGTTTTTATTAAATTTGATACAGAAATCATTCTGGAATGGCACAAATGGAAAATGGTACAGTGGACATGAAAGTATAGTTGTTATGTATGTAACATCTATTGTGGTTATAATTATTTCTGGTTTTACTACTATTGTATATTACATTAAACAGTTTTAATTTACACAGAGGTTATTCTTCAAATCCAAATACAAATTGTGTATATTAACACCCGCTCTTTTTTTGTTAACAATTTTACCTTACCAGTCTCTAAAAAGCATGCACTCATGCTAGTTATTCAGACGTATACAGTACCAGTGAATATTGGGCTTTACTGTTACAATAGTGACAAGCCATTGAACGTGCAGAATGTCTGCTATAGGTCACACAGGGAGAGTGGTCTAATGGGTTTCTTTCAAATTTCCGTTTGGGGGAAAGAAAACAAGGTAAGAAACTCTCTATCTTACATTTTCCAATAACAGACTCTGAAGTGTAGTTATTTACCATTTAATAGCACGTTTTACTATTTACTTATGCAAGATATTTTAAGGTACAGCATATTTTTCTACAGTGCAGGATTTCTCCATGGGGACCTGTGACTCCTCACAGCCTGCAGCTCAACCTTAACTAGTGTATTCTTGTGTTGACTTTTTGACCTGAAACATGGACAGAGGATAGGGGCCCGTGTGAAGCATGGTCTCATCACACACTGAGCTCAGGGTATAAAGGTCTTCCACTGTGATTGGTTTAATAGGAGCACTATGAACTTGTAAACTGAACAATGGAACACAGAAGAGGAAGAACAATGACAAGAAGGAGGACGGGAAGAAGAGAGAGAGAGACACACACACACACACACCCGGCTGCTGACTAGACTGACAACAACTGCTCTGTGTGAGGAGCAGTGAGAGAAATTGGGTTTTATCTGTTTCTTTCTCGTAACTCAGGAGAAGCTTAATATTACCTGTTTTAGTAATATAATTATATTATTATTTTATTTTTTTTCACAAATAAATGATTATTGCACACCTCTGACTTGATCACGTCTTCCCTCTAAAAATAATCTTATTCAGGATTGGATTGGCTGAAAAACCAAGCATAGAAAAAAAAAAAAAAATCTTGTATTTATTATATACAGTGAGGGAAAATAGTATTTGATCCCCTGCTGATTTTGTACGTTTGCCCACTGACAAAGAAATGATCGGTCTATAATTTTAATGGTAGGTGTATTTTAACAGCTCAGCTCGTTAGCTGTATAAAAAACACCTGGGAGCCAGAAATCTTGCTGATTGATAGGAGATCAAATACTTATTTCCCTCATTAACATGCAAATCAATTTATAACTTTTTTGAAATGCGTTTTTCTGGATTTTTTTGTTGTTATTCTGTCTCTCACTGTTAAAATACACCTACCATTAAAATGATAGACTGATCATTTCTTTGCCAGTGGGCAAACGTACAAAATCAGCAGGGGATCAAATACTTTTTTCCCCCACTGTAATTGCTAACATAGTAACATTAATTATCAGTTGGCCTAATGAACTACAGTGGTTTGTGAGTTTCTTTCAACTGTTCCAAGAACAAAAAACATAAAACTTTTAATCCTTCCAATAACAGTGCCAGAAATTAATGTACTTATTTACTTACTTTAATGACATGCTAACTTTGTTAAATTGATGCTTGAAAGAACTACAGTGGTCTTTGAGTAACATAAATGTGAGCACAGACAGAAAAGTGAAAAGTCACACTGGCTAAGTACACAATAAAATAAAGTTACACTTAAGATAATATGCTTCAAATAAATCTTAAGAGTGAAAATACATTATGGATGAGAGTTACTGGAAAGTCTGTTTAATTTTTCTTATAATAATTCTTACTGTAATTAGAAGTGGATTTATTCTACAAGCAAACTTGCATAAGTGTGATGATATTATGCTTTCCAAAAAGGGAAAAGTATACATCACATTAAGTTACACAAGCAGTGTAAAAACAAATATTTATAGGCACCTGGTGGTGACAGTGTGTAATCACCACTGTAACAGGGCAATTCTCACGGGTTAGGGCTTGCAGTCCATTACACCTATTCTCGACTGGCCCCCACGTTCCACTAGAGTAACTCCTCTAAATGAAACAGAGCTAATGATTCTTACTATATGTCAATTTGAATGTCGAGTAGTTATCGAGGGGGGCGGAAAAACTTTGAAGTGGATTACTCTGGAGCCACCATTAAAATGCAAAAAATTAAAACGACAGCGAGACATTTTCCACTACATTTCCTGCATAAAAGCAAAACCCAATAAAATAACATGACCAAAACTATGACATATAATTACAAAATAGAATTAGGAGGTAAGATTTATATAATAGCAAACATTGAACTGTGCTAACCAACAGTCACCACAGGAAAAAAGCACCAAACAACCCACTGGCACCAAAGATGGAAAATCTATTTATTAAGAAACTAGCAGAATGGAAAAACAAAAATATACAGTGGCTCACCAATGACACACATACATGGGGGGCTTATTTTTCACAGATAAACCCAGAAAGTAAAATTTGAAATAACCTTATTATGTGGAATTGACTTCATTCAATTTTCAGATGTCCCTACTATATAAACATATAAAATGGTACAAAACGTTCCAGAGTGGGGCAATAAGTGGTAGAAGTGATACTAAGTAAGGAGGTCACTTCTACACATCTGATTGGAAAGTTTATGCATTATTTGGAAGCTGCTGCACTGCTAAAGAATGCACTCAGCTCAAAACACTTAATGTAGAGTAGTGATCTGAATATCAAGTCACGAAGAGCTAAATTATCTGGGCTTCATTCCAGGAAAGCCACAAATGACATAATAGTACAAAGTTTTCTTGATTAGTACTCGTAAACAATGTATGTATCTCTTAAATCTATCTATAAACATGCCACTTTTACTATGGAGGACCAGAACTGTAGACCTCCGGCTTTCTGTAAACGTAGGGAAGGGACACAGTACTTAAAAGCCTTGCGATTATTGCAAGACCTAATATTCTCTGAATTTTAATAAGCTGTGCCAATTGCTACAGTACAAGGTTTTCTCCAAAATGAAAGTGACCCTCTCAACTTCAGATTCCTAAAAAACAACTTTAAAATCCAATTTTAAGAGAAAGCTCCACAACTATGACCTTTAAACTTAAATAGAAGAAAACAGCACAGGCCTCTCGACACTGCACACCCTTTTTAGGAGACCTGTTGTAGACAGACCAACACATGCCGTGTTCAATTTCAGAACATCATCCGAGCCTTTTATGTTTCTCAGCAAGACAAAAACCTGGTATTTTTAAAGAATTAAACTTTATTTGAAAACGTATAAACCCTGCAGACACGGAGTAAAATTATTAATTCCTTTAATTGTCTGTTTTTCAGAACATCCACCCATGTGGAAACTAATGCCTTCCAGCAGAGATCTTCTATCATTTCAAATTGCGTACACAGGGATTGTACAGTATTAGAAAATCTGTGTCTGCACTGGGATGATCACTATTCTTGCATTGGTTCATCAATTATATTTCAGCCAGCATGACTGAGAAGGGAATAAATACAAAACAAATTAAAACAACGACTTCAGTTTGTTTTTTAAATAAAGTTTAGTTGCTAGTTTTTGAGGAATGTGGATCTTTTTTCCTTTAAAAAAAAAAAAAAAGAGTTCAGTAGACTTTGGACCAACAAGTTCAGTTCAGTAATCCTGTGCTTTGCCCCACTGATTTAACTGAGCTCAGTGCCGGACATTTTCTTTCAACTGTCTGAGGCTGGTTCGAGGAGCATCCACTTTTGTTGTAAAAGGGATTAAGAAACATCTGGTTAATAAAGGAATCAGCCAGGAGGCGGATGTGTTTGTCAGTACTGAAACAAGAATAGTTCAGTGGCCCTTCTTGGAAGAGCCAAACCCTGAGAATCCCATCACTGCTGCCATCTCATCATCTTCCTCGAAGTTCAGATCATCATCCGCCTTGCGCTTCTTCTCCTTCTGCTTTTCCTTTTTGTATGCCTTTGCTTTCTCCTCCTGGAGAAACAGAGAAATGCAGAAAGATAATTAATTTTATTCCCAACATGTCTCACATGATCCATACCTTTTAAATAATGTAACTCCTTGCCAGCACACTAAAATAAACATGGTATTCTTACACATCTCCTCCACGCAGATTTCCTTTAGCATTGAAAAACTATCAATAATAAAAAGTGTTTTCTGCAATTGTCATATGATTAAACTAATCGCACAAACACCTGCTGCATTACAACAGAGATAAAGAAGAGGAGACTCAGATGGTTGGGACAGGTCTTGAGGATGGAGCAAAGTTCTGTGGCTAGGACCGCACTTCGCTGGACACCACAAGGCAAAAGACCTAGAGGCCGCCCACGTAACACCTGGCGCCGAACAGCTGAAAAGGAGCTGAAGCAGATAGATTTGGCCTGGGGTGAAACCGAAGTAAAGGCCAAAGACAGAAAAGCATGGAAGTTTCTTGTTTCGACCTTATGCTCTTCTTGGAGCGAAGAGGATAAGTTACCTCTTCTCTGAGTTCTTTCATGCGTTCTTCAAAGTCATACTCTTTCTGTTTCTCCTCCATCTTTTTCTTGTTCACCTCAAAGCGCTTCTTCACCTGGTCAAGAGAAGAGCGCTCCACACGCATGGACATCCCCAGATTTCTCTGATCTGCAAACAGGGTCATCAGCATTGTGTATTACTCCTTTATGAATGCTCAACATCAGAAGGTACAGATTTGTTTTAAAAAAACAGCCCTGTTATCTAAATGTGATAAATCAATATAGAGAAGAATATGGACTTGACCAAGAGCAAAGAGCAAAATTAGAGCAACCAAATGAAATGCAATGTTTACAACAGGAAGCAGTATAAAGTGATTTCTCACAGGTGTGACTTGTAACAAACTAAGATGGAGTAATTAAAGCAGTTTAGAAAAAGACTCCCATCGTTTCATAAAAAGATTCTCAATGTATGTAAAATGCACACATTTTCCTTTACAGGGTCCACAGGCACACTGTATATTTAAAAATAAATAAATAAATAATATATATATATGTTACACTTACGTTTTTTCCCATTGATATGGTCCAAAAAGTTGATTGAATCTTTAACTACGCAATCACACACGTTGCAGTAGTACCTGAAAAAAAATAAACATTTACATATATATATATATATATATATGTAACTTAAGAACATCCGTGCACTACACTTCTATGAGGTGCTGGCCCAAATAAGGCAAAAATATATAAAGAAAATTACATTTTGTAACAAAATTTAATTTTCTATATGTGTATATACATACACTCACCTAAAGGATTATTAGGAACACCATACTAATACTGTGTTTGACCGCCTTTCGCCTTCAGAACTGCCTTAATTCTACGTGGCATTGATTCAACAAGGTGCTGAAAGCATTCTTTAGAAATGTTGGCCCATATTGATAGGATAGCATCTTGCAGTTGATGGAGATTTGTGGGATGCACATCCAGGGCACGAAGCTCCCGTTCCACCACATCCCAAAGATGCTCTATTGGGTTGAGATCTGGTGACTGTGGGGGCCAGTTTAGTACAGTGAACTCATTGTCATGTTCAAGAAACCAATTTGAAATGATGATTCGACCTTTGTGACATGGTGCATTATCCTGCTGGAAGTAGCCATCAGAGGATGGGTACATGGTGGTCATAAAGGGATGGACATGGTCAGAAACAATGCTCAGGTAGGCCGTGGCATTTAAACGATGCCCAATGGCACTAAGGGGCCTAAAGTGTGCCAAGAAAACATCCCCCACACCATTACACCACCACCACCAGCCTGCACAGTGGTAACAAGGCATGATGGATCCATGTTCTCATTCTGTTTACGCCAAATTCTGACTCTACCATCTGAATGTCTCAACAGAAATCGAGACTCATCAGACCAGGCAACATTTTTCCAGTCTTCAACTGTCCAATTTTGGTGAGCTTGTGCAAATTGTAGCCTCTTTTTCCTATTTGTAGTGGAGATGAGTGGTACCCGGTGGGGTCTTCTGCTGTTGTAGCCCATCCGCCTCAAGGTTGTACGTGTTGTGGCTTCACAAATGCTTTGCTGCATACCTCGGTTGTAACGAGTGGTTATTTCAGTCAAAGTTGCTCTTCTATCAGCTTGAATCAGTCGGCCCATTCTCCTCTGACCTCTAGCATCAACAAGGCATTTTCGCCCACAGGACTGCCGCATACTGGATGTTTTTCCCTTTTCACACCATTCTTTGTAAACCCTAGAAATGGTTGTGCGTGAAAATCCCAGTAACTGAGCAGATTGTGAAATACTCAGACCGGCCCGTCTGGCACCAACAACCATGCCATGCTCAAAATTGCTTAAATCACCTTTCTTTCCCATTCAGACATTCAGTTTGGAGTTCAGGAGATTGTCTTGACCAGGACCACACCCCTAAATGCATTGAAGCAACTGCCATGTGATTGGTTGGTTAGATAATTGCATTAATGAGAAATTGAACAGGTGTTCCTAATAATCCTTTAGGTGAGTGTATATATATACACACACACATAAATAAGGGTGTTATTTAACTTACTGCAAGACATCAGAAATTGTCTTTAAAGTGATCAAATACAATGGCTTGTGTAACACAAGCAAGTTACTACTCATCACTGTTTTGAGATTTTCATTACTTTTCAAGGAAAGTACAATTCTTACACTTTTGCATAACAGTACGATTGTGTTTAGGATTACTTTCTCTCTTAATTGTTGCACGTTGTTAATTTCCATTTTCTGTTTAATGTGCATTATTATTAGCTTGCCAACAACATTTTATGATGAAAACATGTGAAAGACTTCCGAAGGAGAAAGGGAATGGTTGTATGTTACCATGAAAGTCTGGAGATGTATGGGACAGTCCCTACAGTCGGCACATGTACTCACCCACCCATCTCCGCCTGGGGAGTGGTTTTGGTGATGACGATTGTTTTACCCAGTTTAGACTCCAGGTCCACCTTGTAGTCCCTGTGTCGTAAAAGCTCCCGCTTAACGGGAGGAGAAGGTTTGCCTGGATGGGGGGGAATGAGAAACAATTGCTGTTGTATTGAAGTAAACACTGAAAACACAGTGGCACCAGAAAGTAATTAAAAACCATACACAATTAGTCCCTTGCCTGCCCACTCACTGGATACATCTCTCATTAAACAAGGTGTCTACCTGCTGCAAGTATTGTGCTCAAGAGTAGCCAAATGGATCTTTGTCCAGGGATTTATTCATTGTTTTCTACTTTGTCACACAATTTCACAGTCTACAAGGTGAAGTGTGTGAAATTAATAGTTCTACATTGATTTGGACAACTATAGTGAAACCTTCTTCTCCTAATCACTCTATTATAGGTTACATTTATTGACATTAAATGTATTGACAAACTGAGTAGCTTAAATAGCTTCCTTTACGAGTAGACCACATTTTTTGGTTGACAATTGTGCCAGCCCAAAACGGCTACTGGACCCATCGGCCACCCCATTTAAAATGTTCTGGACAGCCGCTGTTTAGAAATCCACACTAAACTATGGACCTGCTGACAGTTTCCTTACCATCCTTCTTCTCCCTTTCCTCCGTGAGCCGCTTCTGAGCCAACTTTTCATACTCATCTTTGTCCCACTTTCTCCGGAAATCATTTTTTGTCTGTGGGGAAAAACACAACAAATAAAAGAAATGTATCAATGCTACTGAGCACAAACAAACTGCAGCCTTCAGCAGATCATGCAAAATAGGAATTACACTGAAAAGACAGAGTATTAATCTAAGCCATGTGATATCGAGAAGCAACTGGAATGTTTAACATGAGAAGTATTCACACATTAGTATGTTTAAGCTTAAAGGAATAATAAAATACTAAAACATCAGACCCCCAACCAATACGGTACAGTGTATCATTTAAAATAGCGGTAAGACTGTAAATGTGTCTCTGTTCCACATGTTTCCTAGTGATCACATGTTAAAGATACTTCGGATTCAAAGGACAGTCAGCCAGCAAATAAAGAAAAGAAAAGAAAAGAAAGCAAGAGAAAAGAAGAGAAGGAAACATGCAGGCCCGTTGCCAGTAGTAGCCTATATGTTTGTAAATAACAGATTTCAAGGCAACAGTGACCTTTACAAACACGATATTATATTAAATATAATTTATTGAACATAGAGATTTAGCAAATGCTACATTCTGGTACAAAGTATAAAAAATCTACATATATATGTTGAAATAATAATAATAATAAAACAAGGAATACAAACCCCGCTGCCGGACGCCATTTTGCTAGTAACGTAAAACGACTGTCGTAAATTACACAGCCGTAAACAGTGTAAAAAATCAGTCGTGTAGTCTATGGTAGGCGACGTAGTGTAGGGCAGCTTTCCGCAGCTCTGCGCAGATTTGCGCTGCTCCACCAATGGGATCGCTGGGATTGTACAGATCTGCGGAAATCTGCAATATAACAATGCGACCCTTGAACTTAGGTTTATAAATAGGTCCTTTATAAAAATATAATATATTGTTTTAGAGTCTTTACAAGACAATTCAACATATCCCTAGCTAAATCTCCGCCGGTGCACTCCTAAAATGCCATCGAGTAAAATAAACTAAGACTTAAAATCTTACGAAGAATGTGTTTGGTTTGGTTTAGTTCTGACAATATTTTCAATTTTTTTTTAAAGTTATTTTATGTATGTACGGTGTTGATATATCTATATTTTAATTGTTATTAATAAACTTGAAGAATTGTTTTCGAACCTGCCGTTCCGTTCTGACTCAGACATTCGGTCGCCAATCAATCATGACGTCACCACACTCGGGCCAGGTGCTTCCCCGTTTCCCATGTAATCCCCGATTCTTTTCTCTCTGTAAACGCAGTAAACATGGTATAAACATCCCCGTAGCACAGACGGTCACAAGAAAGTTTTGTATTTTGAGTTAGGAAATTGGTTTGAGTAATTTACTGTCACTAGTGAGTCTAACACGATTTTCAACTTAGTCCATTGTGATCTCGCACTTAAACCTTGAGCAACATTTATTTAAAAAGCGTATTTTAATGCCGGATGTTGATCATACTACTGTGATTTTATATCGCACTTGAAATAATTGTTGAGTTGGTATACACACACACACACACAAACGTTTCAAAACTGAAGAAAAACAAGTGAGGTACCGCCTCCCTTTTTCAATTTGTCCAATTAGCATTTGGCAGATCAGGTTCCTGGGACAAGTGACGGGCCTCATAGTAACGTTTTTTCGTTTTTTTCCTGTGTGTGAGGAGCAGTTAGCACCAGGACTTGACGAGGAAAAGTACCTGTAAGAGACACGAAAACTGCCATGTCGGAGCAGGAACACATGAAGGTGCGTAGAGGCTGCAGACGCGTCAAAAGCGCCGCTTCTCGGTTTCGTTTTTGCTAAAGATTATTTGTATAACATACTGGTGCAGACGTCGCGATGTCTCCCACAATGTGCTGTTGTTGTTCTATATGGCGACATATGTGTGAACGTAATATTTATAATGTGCTCTGCGCTACATAGCGGAGCTGATATGAATTGAACTCGTATATTACGTGCAAATTAGATTTTTGTTCGTTTTTTATTTTCGTTTTTTTTTTTTTTTTTGCCATCCTCGTATTATTCGTAATAAAATGCATTTCAGCTATTGAAGGTTACATTTAAAGGCAGCACTCAGTTTAGAGTCGCCACATGTGTCGTTACTCTGACCATGAATGAATGAATGAATGAGGACTGAAACGGGGGCGGCTTGTCTATCGCATTGCCATATGCAGCCGTTTTGCAAGTAGGCGTTTATACAAAAAAGTAGGATCATAGTAGGCCTCGATTTAGCTTGTTTTTTTCCTTTTAGAAAATCCCTGCCAATTGTTTGAACCAAGAGAGCGTGTCCTCCCTGAACGCATGGATAGAGAAGACTGGGGTGTCTCTGGTTCAAATCAACGGGCAGAGAAAGTACGGTGGACCACCTCCAGGTACGTCCTGCACACTAAGCTCCTCGGTATCGTAAGGGGGGCAGCAGCTCGTTTTCTCCCGGATCCTGATCTGTTTGCCCGTGTCGTGGCCTAGATTGGGACGGCCCGGCCCCCTCCGCGGGCTGCGAGGTGTTCATCAGCCAGATCCCCCGGGACATCTACGAGGACCGGCTGCTGCCGCTCTTCCAGCGGGTGGGCAAGCTCTACGAGTTCCGGCTCATGATGAACTTCAGCGGCCAGAACCGCGGCTTCGCCTACGCCAAGTACGGGGACAGCCAGAGCGCCCTGGTGGCCATCAAGATGCTCAACCACTACGAGCTGCAGAGAGGCTGCCACATCGCCGTGCGCAGGAGCACCGAGAAGAGGCAGCTGTGTCTGGGGGAGCTGCCCGGGCATGTGGACAAGGACCAGCTGCTCCTGATCGTGAGGGAGCTGTCCGAGGGGGTGGAGAACCTCAGCCTGAAGCCCGGGCCCAAGGGCAGCGAGAGCAGCGACGTGATCATCCACTACGCGTCGCACCATGCAGCGTCCATGGCCAAGAAAGTGCTCTGTGAAGGTACCTTGGGTTTGCTTGTAATCTTGCAGCCATAAGATCAATTTTAGGCCTAACACACAATGAATGTAAATAGTATGTGCTATCTGTGTAACTCACTGTTGTTTTTTGAATGAGAGTTGAAATGCATGCTTTGATCTGTTGCTCAATAGTATCACCTGTGCAGTCCAGCTGTTTTGTCTCCAGTCATTTCTAATGAGTGAGTTAGTTACTGTAACAAACCTAACCTTGTTTTGTGTTTTTACCATTGTGATTGGGGTCTCCTAATCTTGTACACGCCTTTTTCCATCTGCAAAGCTGGCTATTAACATGGGATATATCTTTATTTTTCCTTTTCTTCAGGATTTAAGATGGTGTATGGCATACCGGTCAGTGTGAAATGGTTGAATCAGACGGCCAAACCGAAAGCCCCGAATGGCAAAGAGAAGCAGGCTTTGCCGTGTTCGCCTTTCATGCCGGCAAAACCTGCTCTTCCACCCGCCGTCGAGATGCCCAAGCCTAGTGCACTACTGACCGCAGCCAGCATCTTGTCTTCAGAAGGTCCCGGTGCCCCGGGTCCCCTATTCTCACCCGTCATCGCCAGAAGAGCACCGTGCAGAGATGCCAAGCAGCACCACTTTCAGATGAACGAAAGGGCCAATCGGGCTCCGATCGATGCGGTCGGTTTGTTAAGGCAGCTCTGTATTGGCTGCCAGTTGGGCTCCCCTCGCTATGACATGCAGTTCCTGTACACGAGCGCAGATGGCTTCCAGTATTTCAGATACCGGGTGGTTATTCCAGGGCTGCCCTCTCCTTTTACTGGAGAGGTGCACATCCTGCCCGGGGCCTTGGCAACCGTGCGGGAAGAGGTCAAACTGTCGGCCGCAGAAGAAGTCCTGAACCTCTTATCACAGGGGTAGACAAGTAGTGGGGTTGACCAGGGAATGTGGTCCAGATGCTTTTTTTAAGTTTTTATTTCGTTTTAAGTTTTAATTCTGTCAGATCTACACAGTATGGTCCCGAGTGTAGAATACCCATAACTGAGAACTGTTTTGTTTTACGTTCATGTTTGGGATGTACATAGTTCTAGGAAAGTACTGGTTTGGAATGTTTTGGGCACTTTTATTGACTAAGCAATGTGATTGTTTCAATGCACTTGATTTGGAATCTGTTAAAAGCATAATGACTGCACTGTAGAACTGCTTTTGGCTTTTTAGTTGTTTTCATGTTTTGTATTTCAGCTAGATGTGTTTGGGGAGTTTGTTTTACCCTGTGTGAAATGCAAGTTTGTAAAAGGTTCATAATAAATAGTTTTTCACTGAAGTGGTGCCTATGTGTATTTTATTTTAAATCTTCTCAGTATAATAGTTTCCACGTGCAGAAGCTACCCAACTTCCTGTAGTGTTTAATGAGGCAAATTTAACATTCATAGATTTTAAGGGTAAGAGATGTTCTAATTTCTTACTATAAATAACATTAAGAATTGGTAATCACCTCTAATGGGGAGGAGGAGACTTCCAGAACCTTTTTTCTTCAGCAGATACTATGAATGTGTTCTCTCGTACACTCCTAAAATCGTTATTACCATTATGACTGCACAATCCAAAATCTGTCAGTGTAATCAGTCACATAGTCCTTGTTCGGCAAGTAAATATCAAAACGTCACCAGGGAAAAAAAAAAAAGTGCTTGCACTGAACACCTGCATGGGGGACAGTTTATTTTTAAGATCTTGAAAACTATTCCAGAAAGGCTCAAGTTCTTCCTACAATACAATGAGTTAGGCAAGGCAATACAGTTGGAATGCAAGAACTTCACAATAAATTCATTCTTATACATAATTACAGACGAGCAAGTTGTGTATTTGCTGCATTTCAAGCTCAGTGTTTATTGGTGGTTAGAGGATGTCCCAGGAGGGAAATGCTGTAGATCCAGACGATATGAGGTAACTACCATAATTTAGGACTGGAGTTTATTTTTTATTTCTTTTACAAGGTCAGCTCTGGTCACATCAACCTATCAAGACAAAATAAGATGTACAGAAGGGTTAGACTTCAAAGTTCAGTCTTACATACTATATATATCATTAATTCCATTACACATATAAAGTACATAAGGAGTGTACATTAAAATGCCAACACTTTATTGGACTATAATCTCTATAAAGCATTTAAAAATTGAAACGGACAGATGGTTTTAGAAGTGTTCACTCGCTTTCTACAGTGATTAAAAAGTAAGGTGTGCAACTAACTATTCATTTATTTTGACTTGTTTTAAAGACACAATGCTTTCTGAGAACAAACACCCGAATGAAACTGCAAGTAAAACAACCACCGCACAGCATGTCCTTTTATGCGTCCCATACTTTTTTTACACTTAATTATAAACAACCGGGCAATGCTATGGAGAATTTTCCCGCTCAAACACGGCCATACGCACCTCCTCCCTGGTGGCTACATTGCGGATCTTCACAACCCCATCCTTGATCTCCTGTTCCCCGATTATGGCAACAAATGGGATTCCTGTTTCTTCGCAGTGCTGCAGCTGGCTCAGCAGTTTCGGGTTCTTCTTATACATGACTTCAGCCTAGAAATCAGACAGAGCAGTGAGCGATCCACCCCCCAGGCCAGCATGGGCCCTGTCTCCACTGCACTGCACACATTATGCCACATATAACGTATAACAGCGACGGTTCTGTGATTTATATATATTTATATTTGAGTTATTTCCAGCCTTGGGGCGATCATTTTGTCAACCAACCTTGATTCCAGCATCCCATAGCTCAGCCGTCAGCTTCAGTCTCTCCTCCAGCAAGTTCTTCTGCGCTGAAGCCACCATGACTTCGGTCTCTGTAGTGCGGATCTTGTCTGCCGAGGCCTGGGACGGGACATGCCGAGAACACACCTGGATTACTTTACCGACACTAGAGTCTGACATTCGATAACGGTTCGTGTTGCCACTACAACCGTACCTCAGCCTTCTGCTCCATGATGGAGAAAACTCTCTCGATGCCAATGCTGACTCCCACACAAGGCACCCTTCTGCCTTTGGGGTCGAACATCCCCACCAGTCCGTCATAGCGGCCTCCCCCGGCCACGCTGCCCACGCTGGCCGGCTCCTCCGCCGCGTTGCTGTTCTGCTTCTGAGGCTGGGGCTCTGCCTGCGTCTGCGTCAGGACGGCCTCGTAGATCACCCCCGTGTAGTAGTCCAGCCCCCGAGCCAGGCTCAGGTCGAACACCACCTGAACACATGGAAACAAGAGCGTTTTCACAGCAGTCAGCCGCAGCGTCCAACAGATCCCGAGCCAGCCACAGCCAGCAGGTTTGATTCTCACAAATGTCTCCTTGACATTGGCAATAATGCAACGGAAGTCATTTATTTCATTATTTGTTAACATATAACCCTCTTCCCTTCAGCTCGGCCTCCTGCTGTGCTTCCGTACCTTATCCGTGACTTTGAAGAGCTCCAGGTATTTGAAGAGCTGCTTCATGTCTGTGAGCCCAGCAACAGCCTGCTTGCTCTGGGATAGCTTGGCGTCTTGAAGCAGTTTCTCAGCCAGATCAAGTCCTCCTATAAAAACAAAGACGGACCGTTCGACATTTCAGTGGAACAGGAGGAAATTATTAATATTAAAATGCAAGCCTCACAACATATCAAAGAATACATATCTGTATTATATATAGGTAGTGGTCTTGTGTCAGGGGCAACCTTTCCATTAAATCAGAAAATTATATATACAAAAAAAAAAAAAAGTTTATATTGATAGTCTTCGTATACCTTAATATACCAAATAAGAAGGTATGAAAAGTGTATATATGACAGACCGACAGTAAAGATTAGACGTGCGATTCTGAATGCGTTTGTGATTTTTAGCTGAAAACTCCAATCACACAGCAGGCTGAACCTCTCGAATCACTGATCCTCATCTGATCGTGTTCGTGCTGCTCAGGAAATTAGATGCAGTAGGTTAGACTAAAAAGCAGTCGCCCTTCTCCCTTCAGTCCTGGGGGCTTGTGGCCAGTAAAGGTCTTGTTTATTTACCAACACGTATCCTGCTTGTTTGGGATTAAAACAAAACCAAGCCACCTGCAAACAAAACATTCAGGGCAGCTATATTCTTCATCACAGACTAATACCCCATTCCCACTAGCCACGTTTAGCTGCACCTCAGCGTGGCCGTGCCGTGCCGGGGGGTTTCCACTAGGGCTCAGCTGCACCTCTGCCTGTGCCCAAACTAGTTTCAGGTGCACAGTTTCGTATATCGTATCGGCTGAGTCCCAAACCGGTCCGGGTCAGTACTGTGACGTTCCTGACGCAGCACGTCTGCATTCTGACATTGTAACTACAGTAATGGCGGCCGCTCTTGTTGTGAGAGATACGCTAGAAACTTTTCCAAAGAAGGAAAATGTGTGTTTACCTTGGGAAAACGATTAATCTAGAGCAGTTATTAATGCACGGTGGAAAAGTGCCACACAGGGTTAATTGCTTGGCACAGAAAGACATTTAAGAGTGTTTGAAAAGATCGCTAAAATCCTGCCAGAGAAAGGACCGCATCGGACTGAATACAATGTGCCCTGACGAAATACATTCCTTTTTTTGTTATAAATACACGCAAACATGAAATATTCATCATGGTTTTAAATTAAATGTCCCAATGTCTTGTAAATTCTCCTTAAAAACTTAAATCTTAAAACTATTAAAATGTTTAAAACAGAGGCTAATTTTTATGTGATCAATCGCATGAAGAATCATATATTTTAATTATATTTGTAATCCCTCATTATCACTATATGTTAATGAAAACTGTTTGAGTAAGTTATGGATCCCAGAGTGTTGTAGCCGTATTATATACACATGTAAATAATACATGTTTTGCATAAGAAACTGTCTGTGACTGTCATACTGTATATGTCATGATCTAGATATGTAGTGGCTACAGGACAGATTTAAACCCAGTGCACTGTATTTAAAAATGCAACGCAGCTCATTCTCCCACATATAAATAATAAGGGAGAATATCTAGGATACTTAAATTAAGCTATATTGTCAATGTTAATCAGATCATGATACCGGGAGAAGCAACACGGGTATTTACGATGCGCTGGTAAACAAAATAAACTAGGTGAAATTTTAAGTGATGTGTCCCGGTTTGTACTTCTGAATATCTTGTATAACTTATACTATAAGACTTTGTTAGATATCGTAAAAACATTTCAGCCCAAAGTTTACTGCATTTTAATGTTAGCGGTATTTCAGCCTCCAGTTTAAAACACTAAATCCCAGAATGCCGAGCGTCCCTGATGCGTTTTGACCTTTCGTGTCTCAGTCTCTTCCTAGGGCAGCTGCACCCAGGACACTGAGTGGAAAAGCTACCGGGTATAGTTTAGGTGTACAGTTACGGCACGGCCACGCTGAGGTGCAGCTGAACGTGGACAGTGGAAACGGGGTATAAGTTTGTCTGTAACAGTGAATTCTGACCGTCATACCTTGCATGCTGACATATTCTCCAATCTGGTCGGCAGCCTCTGGAGCCAAACCCTTCTCTCCAACCATTTCACTCTTCACCTCCTCCCAGGACGCCTGCAAGGCAACATCACTGTGACTTGGGATCTAGGCACGGCCACCAATATAACCCCATGTTCCCTTGATCTAGTTTTCAGGTCTTGAAATCAGTGCTAGTGCTTCTTATGTCTTTAGCGACGCAATATCATGAAACTGATTCAAAACTGTAACAAGCAATTCCTGGGCTGCGTCAATGACTTTATAGCAGATGAAGGAGAAACAAAAAGCCCTCATCGCTCTTGATGGTTTAGATAGAAATGACACCTACTCTACTTATCATTAGTGTGGTTTCGTTCTTTTAACGACGGTTACCTTATCCAGCTTGTCAACAGTCGAGCAAATGGTTCTGAACTTGTCATCTGGTACCCCACAGACGGCAAACATGCCATCCAAGATCCGCCTGTCGTTCACCTGCATTGGCACGAGGAAGAGCAGGAGCATTTAAGGGAGAGGAGGAGGAACACAAAAGTCATGTCCAGTCAATGCAAGGAAAACAAACACTAGGTTGTCTTTCCTTGGGAGAAGAAATTAAGATAAGAACTTAAGATGCAAGGGCTTAGCCTTACATTTGGGTTTCTGGAGCGTTATATCTCAGCATTTTAATGTTACGGCTGGCTTCTCTCTCATTACCTTTATGCGGAAATCCCCCAGCTGCAGTTCACTCAGAATCTCATGAACGATCTTCAGGCATTCGGCATCGGGAATCATTGGGTCGTACTGGCCAGCGATGTCGAAGTCCTGCGAGGAGAGAGACAGACCGTTGATCGTTTGGAGAAGTCTGGGAGTGTTGGGACTGTTATTCATATAGAGAGACTGGAGGACAGCAGGGGAAGTACTGGGACAAGGACCAACCCTGAGGAGGAGGAGGAGGAGGGGGGTGGCAAATTTACGTTCCTTGGATAAAGATATCTGCTAAATAATAATAATAGGATGAAAACAAATAGCAAACCCATACGTACGCACTGATAGAACTCCCTGTAACGTCCTCTGGTCATGGCAGGGTTGTCCCTCCGATAAACCTTTGCGATGTGGTATCTCTTGATGTTGGTGATCTTATTCATAGCCAAGTAACGTGCAAATGGAACCTGGCAGGAATGGGTTAAGGAAGGAAGCATAAACACAGAGAGCGAAGGGAATATATTCCTGTTGTCTGCAGAAGTAGCTTTTTATTTAGGGAAGAGCTAAAACCCAGCCCAGCATCCATCTTCCTCTTTCAGCTGTTGTTTCAGTTCATTTCCTACATCACAGTCTTTGTGAAATGGGAGCAGCCACCAAAGGAACTCTTAAGGATACAGTTAAATCGTAACGCAAGGACAGCAGCTCACCACCCTGATCCTTTAGATCGTAGATGAGTTTGGAGTCTTCACCGTATTTTCCAGTCAAGGTTTCCTAAAAGAAACAGACAAAAACTGTGTTCGAGCACGTCAAATTAATACTTATAGAATTAATCTCTGACCTCTTTTTCTAACATACCTTTAACTCGAACACAGGCGTGTCGATGGTCTCGGCACCGTGGCGCTTGAAGCAGCCGATGATGGTGCTGAACACCTTTTCTCTGATCGCCATCTGCTTGGGGTTATAGTCCCTTGTACCCTAGAAGCAAAGTTAACGGGAATTAGAGAAAGATCGAAGTGGCAAGACCCGGAAGAGTGATGTGAAGTCGCTCCGATGGCCTCCAATACAAATACCTTAGGGGTCTTGAGCACAAAGGGGTGTTTGCCATCATCGGTCCCTAGTCGTGCCTTCAGTTCCAGAAGTTTTGCAACCTCTTCATCGATCTGCGTGACCAATATCAGCAAAAAAGTGCAGTCAGAACAGTCTGCTAGAGTCTCACTACAAGAAACAGCAGGGTAGGTGGGACTCCAGGACCAGGATTGAGAACCGCTGGCTTAAATAATCATCATGTCACGCCACTAGTAGCAGATCTTTGGAGGAAAAAAAACAAACACTTTCCAAATATGACAGTTCCTGTGTAGGAGGACACATTTGGCTGGTTTCACAGACCTTGATTAGCACCTAGGACTAGTCTACCTAAAATAACATTGGGTAGTCCAGGATTTGAGCTCATTTAAGTTAATCTTTGGATTGTAGTTTTTTTTCCTGTCAAACCTCTATACTGTATGACATTCCACAGATAGCACAACATGAAATGGGATGAAATGCAAAAATGTCTTTATCCCTAAAAAAGTGTTCCCCCTTCCCAAGCAACATTTAAGCATAGCCCACCTGTGTGTGTGTTTGACAGGATAGAGAACGCAGAGGGCCGTGACACAGACCAACGCGGCGAACGCAAATCCCCGTCCACAATCGCACAGGTACCATCCCAATTTTGTTCATGTCGCCCACAAAAGCAGTCCAGAGCCAGAGCAATCCCAGTATCAGTTCATCCAAGAGGATTTCACAAAAGGGTTCAAATGTCAGTCACAGAGCAGAAAAAAGCATTCGTTTTTTATAGAGAGGGGTGGATGTCAGGGGTTGATGGTCGATGGCCGACGGTCAGCAGGGACGCCCCAATGAAACGTGCAGGAAGAACAGGAGAAAACTGGTCAGCAACCCTAGCACTAGTGGCCGCAGATTCACCATGGAGGCACAACATGTAGGGGAGCAATGATCAAAATCAACTGACTCAGAAAGTGGTACATGTACAGAACTGAGCAGAGGGGTGAACTGCTTAGACATGGGTAAACAAGGGGCTGAAATAGTGTGAACACAGTGCAGCTGAAAGACAGAGCTGTCACTGGAGCATGTCTGACATTGTAAAAGTGAAAGCCCTAACGCATTAGTATCTGAACTCCCTATGAAGGTTATTATGGTTAATTATGGGGTCTGCACATTACACACTACATCATGCAGTTTTACACGCCAGTACTATTAAGTGAAACTGAAAACCATGTAGCACAAGCAGAAATAAATGAAACGACATTCACTTTCACTTTAGTATAAACATGGCAGCGTCGCCAGCTATAGGTCACACATTGCTAGAGGATTGCATCAGCCAGCTGTGACATCCATATAAAGTCTATATGTGTGTACGAGTTGCATTGAACGAGTATCAGAATGAGCTGCCAGGCTGAAACAGAAACATATGTGTTAGGTAGCCTATCTATATAAAATGATCAAGTAATACAAATACAGTACTGGGTGTGTTGCTGCAATGGCAGAACATGTACCTCACGAAAAAGCGCGGTAATACATTATAATGAAATAAACCACCTGCACGCTACGCATGGTATCTCTCTATTTCACTCGTATGTAAAATGCAATATTTGTCATTCAATGCAGCCATGTGTCTCCAGTACGCAGGCCTGGCTTCCCCATTCATTTCACATTGCGAGTCAAGCTCTCAGACATGGGCTTACTCTGTGTTAAATCAGTCTCTTGCTAATCGGCTTCTACATACAGATACTCAGACTCGCACTGACCTGGTCCTTGCTGGCTTTCTGCTCCTTCAGCTTCCTCACAGCCTCTCCCTGTGTTTTGATGGCCTCCTGTATCTGCGCTCTGTCCGCCATGGTGCCTCCTCGCCGGTGCGCACTGCGCTGCTTCAGACTGCGTGCGCACCCAGCGGGCCGCGGAATAGCGGCGTGGGCTTGCGGCGCAGATGTCCGCAGCTCTGCGCAGATGTCCGCAGCTCTGCGCAGATATACGACATTCAACCGATTCCATTGGTGGAGCAGCGCAGAGCCACGCAGAACTGAAGAAATCTTGCGAAACACGAACTGCCTCCAAAACCTGCAAATGTATTGTTTTTTCGTATTGCTAATTATTTACTTTAAGTAACCTTATGAATCTCAATTATCGTCTAAAATGAATTACGCTAAGCTTTGGCAAAAATATGTCACACTATAAATAAATAAGTAATAAGACTTCAGTAGACACGGGCACTCATATAATGTTTTCTAGGTAGCTTAATTATGGGGAAAAAAAAACATTTTAGAATACATTAGGACTCCAGGTACTTAACATGTGAGTGACATTTATTTTAATGTTGAATGTTTCATTGAAAAGCCATTTCATCCAGTCATTATAGTGCTTTACTGTCAACGCCAGATGGCACTGCATCGAGCTGTATTTTCACTTTTGATTACTGTTAAATGTGTAATAGTCTGCACATAATAGGGCTTAATAATGGCTTAATAATCCTTCATATTTATTAAAAACAACATATTGAAAGTCCCAGTTTATGAGGCATTTCCACAGGGCACATAGTAGTCAGTATGGGTTACTGCCTGAAAATGTGGATTCAGCAAAAACAGGGCAATTCTGGAGAACAAGGTGAAGGTATGAGGCTAATTCCCCCCTCAGAGGAGGTGCACACAACATCCATGTTTAATATACCAAAGCATAACTGAAACATATTTAATGACTAGGTTAAGCACACAATGAAACCATTGTTATTTGTATGTTTGTGAAATTATGTTTTTTAATGCATGTCAGCTTGGTTAAAGGTGTAAGCCAAATAAATAACACTACTCAGACTTCAGTGTGAATAGGTGATTGCCTAAACCACACAAGTACATTCATAACATAAAATAAACTTTATAAAGACAATACTGGTGTTTAATTTAGCTTTTTCACAGCTCAGGCTGCACATGAAGATATATATTTAGAGCTTGATTATGATGTCATATTACTCAGATTTGGACAGGGGGTAAGGACTCCCTCTCTGCTTTGTTGTTTGTGTGTTTGAGGGGCTCAGTGACAAAACTAACTCAGAGGCTTTGTCACAGCAGAGGATGCACTAGGGGCCCTGCTCAGGTGCCAGCAGCAGAGTCATCTCATCTAAGAAATTCATTTCCGCCACAGTCTTTACCACAGCGTCTAATTTTATATCTCACCTCTGCTATGCACATCTTCCAACAGATTTTGGGTAACAGGTTTTGTCTATGTATCTTGTCAAACCTAGGTTGCAAGGTTGGCCGTGGCTGTGTGGTGTGGTTTCTGTGTTATATATTAAATTAGTGGTTAAGTCGTTTTCCATCTGTTGTAGTTAAAGACAAGACAGCACCATAATCCTATTAAAACCCTGAATGCAGTTAAGCTTATTTATGAACATCAACTGTGTTTTCTTGCTACAACACCATGTTGCAGTAATGGCATGAGTTAAATGGATGGCTTTCACCTCTAATTACAATCTAAAGTTCCGTAGAAATGAAGAGGTACATTTACTACACATTTGTGACTGAATTATTTTAATTCTGGAGGAAAGTGAGATATAATTTTCTGATTTATTCTTTTCTGCCCACCATTTTAGTTTTTAAGGCTGTGGTACAGATTATATTCAGGAAAAGATACATAATTTCTGCCATGTCTTATTGTCACCTGCGGGCCCATTATTCTCATTATAACCAGACTGCAATGTCATGGACAGTACTAATGATAATTTTCCAAGATTTATAGTGTATTTGCTGACAAATAGTTTATTTATTATTTTTCATTAAGTGAAGTGAAATGAAGTGTGTCTTTGCTAAAAGAAAATATCTTCCTGTTGAGAATTGAATGATTGCTGCATCAGACAGAGTACCAATTAATTTAAAACTTTAAAACTGTGGTCTCATTGTTTCTCGGAAGTCTCTTATCATTGTCATCTAAAAAGTGTCAATATTTTAACCTTACACTGAACCTAACAAGAGTTTATAGGAGGAAGGTGTCTCCTACTAATATCCTGTGTATCTTCTGCAATTTGTAAGTGTTAATATGAATGTATAGATCGATCTTTTGCAGGCTTGATGAAAGAATAGATAAGAAAATATTTGTAATTTTCTCAGAGGAGCAACTTTCCAGGGAAAGTCCGAAAATGCAACTAAAGAAACCAGCCCATCTTCAGTTTTCTTGAAGTAAAACTTGAAGTACAGTAGAACTGAAAATAAATATTACAAATTGCATTGCCATATCAGTAAATCCAGTTCTTCAAGTCTTCGGTGATCTTATCACATCTACAGAAATTGTTTGACAATTAAAGCCTGTTAAATCATACAGGTGTATATTTTTCTTCCTTCTCCCATGTTTAAGCAGACATACAGTTTAATGACTGCTCATATTTAGAAATTATGTCAAGCCCCAACCTCCCCATCCACCAACTTACTACAGGACAGGCTACACAGGTGGCAAAAACAGAATCCCAGATCTGCCATTCAATGAAATAATCAAATTCAATGCAATTTCCCTTTCTGCGAAGGCTCCATACGAAACTTGCACTACACAAAGCTATATAGGGTGCTAAGGACAACTGTTAATGACAAATAAAAAAATATTTAATATAAATGTAGAACTTATACAAACCAAAGCAAGGCCTGAATAGCCTTTCTACCTGCATATCTTGTTATTTCAGCTGCCAGGCTAAAAGAGGAAATGTACATTGGGTTGTCTAGATAAGCTTTCGTCAGCCTGTTGGGGGATGGGGAAATCAGTTTATCACACAGGCCTGTCTGCTGAAGAAAGGGACAGGACTATTGCTCCCTGAAATGTGCAGGTGATAATGTCAAATGAAGCTTTATGCTGTTACACAGAAACGCACAGCAACAGCGGCACGGAAAAACAAAAAACGATCAGATAGCAGTAGTTTTAAAAAGCAGCTTTGTGGCATTGTTGTATATCGTTTTATTCAGATGACATCTGGCTTTTAATAGCATACCAGGCAGTCCATTTCATGCTGTGCAATTCTCTAACTGTGATTTAATTTAGTGCAGTAGACTCCGAGACATTACATGACAGCATCATATTACCTAAAATGGTGGCTATCATGGACACATCAGTAGACATAGGCTTTGTGCACATTTGCTCCTTTTCAAAATGTATACACATTCAGTCCCATGATGAAACAGTAAGGAGTTTTCCAAATGCCAAAGGGAGGCATAGAGTTAATTTGTTTTGCACAGTCAAAACACACAAGCTTAGCAAATTCAGTAAAATAAGGGACATTTGATTAATTACTTTGTGTTTTGTTTGCAGAGTGTCAATAATGGCATGCATAACATTGTTCTCCATTCTTAAATAATTTGTATGTTCAGTTTAATTGTATAGTAATTATACTATTCTTGTTTGTTTTCAAAATGCTGAAAAAGCATACTCAATGAGACTTCCTTTTTAATAACAAAAATTACATTGTTAATTAGTAGTATTATTACTATTAGTCTGATGTCATAACATTTATTTACATACGAGAACTTGTTAATCCATTAACTGCTAAATTAATTTAAGTTTTGAGATTTCAAAATAAATAAATTAGGATATATATGTTTGTTTTTAGTAGGATTCATTAATTAAAATGATTCAAACAATACACATGTATAAACCTAATAACAGTAGTACAATGTGGGGTGATGAATGCTTATTTATTAATTTAGCTACTTACTACTTATTTATCTATTTACCATCCTTTGCGTATTCAAAATCACTCAGATATAAAAACTACCAATTTAGTGTTGTGAAACCATCAATATCAAGCTGTAACCAAAATAAAGTACAGAATTCCCTTTATAATACACGTTTAAAAAATAATATATTTTTCCTTTACATACTCTACAAGTTTCATCACAGCTTCATGAAAAATACATATTTTAACAATACTGCAAAAAAGTATAATTCCATCATGGACCCTTTATATAGGTTTCAATAGCCTATGTGGAAAACACTGTTTTTCACAGTAATCGTGTTGTAGATCCTCCCAGGTGACACAAAACATTGATTAAACTAAAAACAAAAAATGTCTAAGGAAATAAAAATACAGAAAACATTGTTTTGCATGGAAATCAGTTAAAGTGTTGAAGTGAAAATTCATCTCAATGCAAAAATGAGAATTATTGTTTTTAAGCATATTTATCTGCATAGTACTACAGATCGTATCATGGTCCCTTCATGTAGGAGAAAATACGAGATATTTCCAAACATCCTTTGTTTCTGGGAGACGTTTGAAGATGCAGTCATTCTCTACCACCAGTTACAAAGATTATTGACAAGAGTGCAGTATATGATCCAGTTACATATCCAGAGTAAAATAAACTACAATAATAATTATTATTATAATACTGAATATAAAATTACTCCCTTTCCCACCCAATAAAAATGAACTAAAACTACCCTTCCCAAAACCAAACCTTCTATAGTTTAATTTTTTTGGAGGGGGGAGCTTCTGCGTTGGTGGCTGTGAAGGAAATTCTTTGACTGATTCTCTTGCCAATTATCTCCACCTAGAAAAATAAGAAAAGGCGACATTCACACACGTCTCGATGCACACCTGTCATTTATAACCTCAAACCACTTTTGAATCTTAAAAATACAACAGGCTATGTATAATATGCCATTTAAACCATTTATTATATTGTGACACAGAAACAAACACATACTTTTCGAACACATACTAATAGGGTAAAGTGCAGTAAGCCCTTAGACCTTGTGCTTCAATTGTATTCTCAGCCGACAACATTTTTGTCGAAAAAGAAACTCATGAACTTGGTTTAGTAAGACTGCCTTGCATTTTTGACTGGCAACGTGTTTGCGATTAAAAAAATCTCAATGTTAGTCCACATATCTTCCCCAGGGCAATGTATTCGGCAGGTTGCCCTGGAAACCATTTTCTTATAGCACTGAACAAAAGCCTAAAACAGCACCGCCCCTGATTCGCATCTCATCTGAAGTGCACCAGTTTTAAGAGCAACACCTTTTTATGTCCAAACAAAATGCTGCTAGAGACACACTAATATTATTTTTAAGAATGAAACCCATTACAATATCCATATAACAGTGTACACTCACACACACAACCACACTCACACTCACTCACTCATTCACGCACTCACACACTCACTCACGCACTCACTCACGCACTCACTCACGCACTCACTCACAGACACACACAGACACACACAGACACACACAGACACACAATTACCTGGAAGCCTATCTGTTGTAACTGCTCGTGCAAACTGTCCAGGATTCTTCTACCATCAAATATGAAGGCTGGCTTTAGCATGGCCTTGTAGATCTTCTCATAGTCCAGCTCCTGCACAAGGCAATCACACAGTTAGGTCTCAGTGGGCTCCACACACTAACTGACAGAAGTATGAAGGACTTCAGGTACATTTCCAGTTCCCTACCTTAAACATGTCCCACTCTGTGCAGATCACAATGGCATGAGCATTTTCACAGGCGTCATAGGGGTCATTGGAAATCGTGACCAACCGAGACACTGCAATCGGAGAGAGGCAAGACGGGTCAAGTTGAAAGCTGAAAATGTGAATCTTTAAAACTGATGGTTATCTGACAGCCTTTGGTAGTACAAAGGTTACTGAAAATGGTCAACAGCCTAAAAAGCATCCCGTCAGCGTCCCAAGTTGGGAAATGTGGCAGTCTTTTAATTAAAAACAAAAACAGAAGCAGCTTCCCATTGGTATGACATAATATGGGTTCACTGTGGCCCTTGTAATACGCTAGAGATATCAGAGACGTTCAGTGCTGAACGGCGAACAGTTTACCTCTGTTCGGGTCATCATCAGATGCCGTGGGCTGGGAGAGATCTTGAATGATCTGTTCTTTCTTTACTTTGGGGTCATAAATGTGCAGATGGGCTCCTTCATCCATCAGATACCTGCTAATAGAGATACTGGAGGACTCTCTGCAAAAAAAAAAATAGCAAGATGCGTCATACACCAATATTGAACACAGTAAGCTCGTCTACATGCTACCAACGCTCATTTCAATTGTCCTACTGTCCTGTACCTGGTGTCTCCCGTGTTCTTCTTGAAGGCAAACCCAAGCAGAGCGATCTTCTTGTCAGTCACGGTGTTGAAGAGACAGCCGATGATCCGGGAGGAAAAGCGCTGCCGCTGGTAGTCATTGATTTCTATGACCTGTGATAGAAAACATGGGCACGTTTGGCTTTTCACCTTAGCATGATACAATCTCAGGGCCTCTGAAATTAACTTTGAAAAACAAGACCATCAAATGTATTATTCATTATTTATTTAAAAAGATTAGCTCAACTTTAAATGCCCCTAAATCCATGTTCAATGGTATTAGTACAAGCACATTAACACCTGGGGATTTAAAGGGACCAAGGCAAGAGGCCAGCCTGCTTCAGTGTAGAAAACAGTACCTGCTGCCAGTATCTTGCTACTTCAGGCAGGTTGAGAGCCTCACAGAGGTAGACCAGGTTAAGGACATCTTTCTGGAAACAGCTTCCACCGAAACCTAAATCAAATGACAAAACAAGTGTCAAGCACCGGTATCAGTGTATCCAGTTACCTGGTGCTAATTTAGTCCTACAAACATGATACAAAAATCTGTTCATCATTTTACACAATTAGTCTATCGCCAGAAGTCAGTTATAATAATTAGTTCCCAGACTCCAGCAATGGCCCATTTGCCTTCATAGTCATTAAGAGTTTGTGAGATAATCCATATTCATACTAGTTTCACAGATTTACAGACCTGCTTGGAAAGAAGATGCCAATTAAGCATCCATGCATTATCATTAAGTTTTAGGTGACAAATCCACACTTTTGTGTGTTTTCTTCCTCACCAGGAATGTTAACAGTAAAGGTTTAATCAACAAGGCCTGACACATTTTGATTTGCAGTTAGTTTCCCAGCTCCCCGCCGTCCCCCGGGCTGCACTGACCCACGCTGGCCTTGAGGAACTTGCTTCCGATGCGCTGGTCTGTTCCGATGGCGTGGGCCACCTCCTCCACGTCGGCTCCAGTCACCTCACACAGGGCGCTGATGGAGTTTATACTGCTGATCCGCTGGGCCAGGAAAGCATTGGCAGCCTGCAGAGGAAGTGGGAGAAGGCAGAGTAGGAGTGGAGTTGTTTCTTCTAGGCTTTCAATATCAAATGAAATCAGGTCAGGATTCCAGGAGAGTGAGGGAAGGCATTGTACCAGTTTGGAGAGCTCTGAGGACCATGTGTTGGTGGTGATGATCTTCTTCTTGGGCACCCAGTGCTCATAGATGTTGCGGAGGGCCTCGATCGCCCTTTGACCTTCAGCCGACTCGTCCCCACCGATCAGAACGCGGTCGGGATTTTTGAGGTCGGAAATGGCCGTGCCTTCAGCCAAGAACTCTGGGTTGGAGAGGACCTGCAGCAAAAGAAAACGCATTCATTGAGGGATGAAAAAAGTGTATGTTGACTAAAATATACTCCAGGCATCAGAATGAAAATCGTCTTTCACTACAATATTTGTAATACCATCTCTTGTACTGTAGATATTTCAATTGTTTTTATGCAGTGTGACTAAAACACTCCTGCCAAGACAACACATGATGCACACAGACCTAGAATGTCAAGAACAACCAGTATTTCCACATACTAAATAAAGAGATATTTGAAATCATGCTTTGCATAAGCCACCTCACCCTGAAAAATGATTAACTATGTCTGTCTTCCAAACTACTGTTCTTTCAGGGTGTTTCATTCCATTGTGTGACTGAGGATTATTTAATAGACTTATTTAAATGTTAACTATATCTTACTCCCTAAGAATATGAATCATTTATTTATTTAATAGCTTCCAAATCTGGAGTTACCTGAAAGTTGAGACCGGATCTGGTGTTGGCGTTAAATATCCTCCGAATGCTCTCTGCAGCTCGTACAGGGACCGTGCTTTTCTCCACCACGATCTTGCATCCGGTAGAAACCTCTGCTATCTGTCGAGCGCACGCCTCGATATACTTCAGGTCTGCAGCTCGGCCTTTGCCAATCCCAAACGTCTTTGTGGGGGTATTTACCTGAAAACGGGCCGCAAAGCTTCTCAGTTATTGTCGGTCAATGTGTGCCAATTGGCTCTTGAATTACAATGCATTTCTAGTTCTTGAAAAACAGACTAATCTAGTGGTGCAAAAGCAGTTAAATGCAAAATTGAATCGGAATTGTGTGTATTGTTTTAATCAGTTGGCCCATTGCTTTTGCCAAACGTATACTACATTATTGATAAGGGTGTATAAGAAGGAGGCAAGCCTAGTGCACAACTGAGGCATTAAAAGAAAGATCAGAGATAAAGTATAACAATATCCATGCTAAGGGACTCTTTCTGTGCTTCATCAGCATTCAGAATAAAAGCATTGATATGTTGCTGGAGAAAATCTATTTTTATATCTTAAACTCTCAGCTCCAGATGATTATTTACTTACTTCTACATAGTGTCCAATCTTTTAACAAATGATGCCTGAAGTCTTTGGAAAACTACCCCTAGAGTAATGAAAGAAATAAGTCTTCCTTTATTGCAAAGGCAATTGGGAGGTGGGAAGCATGTGTATTGTGTGAGGTTTATGGGGTGCAAAGGAGGGTGATTAATTAGCAAATGCATGTTCAATGTGTTATGCTTGTAGGTGTCAAATCCCTTACAGTACAAGAAAATACACTGAATAAAAAAAGTCCAGGCGCACTATAATGACACTATGTTAATGTTGATATTTTCCTTACTGATATAAAGACTAGGTCTGCGTCCTTAATGGCATTGTTGATGTCTGTGGAGAAGAAGAGATTGACCCCTCGGCACGAATCCACCACTTCCTGAAGGCCAGGCTGTGGACACAACGAACAACAGTGAAAATTAGCTCCAGACTTAATAGAAGCTTCTTTTCAGAACTGGTTGAAGGTGTTTTTCCCCAAAAGGACACACTAATGAAAAAACACTAAATTTAGACCCATGCTAGAACATAAGATTGCATATATTAAAACCTTAGACTTAACAACTTGGCATTGAGATTTTAAATAGACAAATGATATGAACAGTAACTTGCAGTAAAAGACTCAACTTGACAAACATATATAAATAAGACTTGAGTAAATGTGTGTCGTCAGATGAATTCCCCTTGAATTCCTGTAAGGCAGGAATTTGGGTAGAACACATTCTTCAGATGACCCTTTTCCTTGAATTATTACCTCAAAAATGGGAAGGCTGTCTGAATTCCAGGCTTTAATCCTCTCCTCGTTCACGTCCACCACTGTGACTGTGACCTCAGGGCACATCTGGGCGATGACACTACAGGTGGGCCCCCCGACGTAGCCCGCCCCAATACAACAGATCCTCTTCACCTGCACCATTGTCTGTCTGTGATAAGAGATATGGGGGAGGGGATCAGTCCAAATAAACCTTCATTAAACAGGCATTTCATGGAAAATGTGTATTTTTTAATCCATAGACCATGACCGTTGCAGATCAACCCACATTGCCAGTACCAGACGCCGGCTCTTAATGCGATTATAATTTTAGAATATTTTATATGCAATTCATTTCGATGCTTTCCCCCAGCTGTCAGCTTTCCCCAGTAGAAGTAACAGAGAAGTAACAGTCAACGTGACGTGCTGAACTAATAAAGGCATAGGGAGGCTAATGAGATCAGGGTGAAGACTTTAGACAAATTTCACACTCTATAATAGATCTCAATTGTGACGTTGGATAAAAAGCAGAGAGATTTAGAGCAGACGATGATACAATTAACAGCCAACACATTGTGGGCATATTCAGCTGGGAGAAATTTTTTCCAGATAAAAACATCATCAGAATCCTGACTGAATGTTAAAAAGCACAGCATCGTTACATATATATTCCCACCTAAACTACTAAGTCTACCTTTCCCACAGACTAGTTTCCCCAGCTGACTATATGACTGAATTATATTAAAAAGGGTCACTGTATTATTGCATCCACCTGTCCCTCCAGAGATATCAACCTTCCCCCACAATGCCTTGCTTTCATTCCTGGAGCCGCTCCTCCATTCTCCGGCTCCTCTGCCACGCAGCCCGCTGGCACACTGGCCCCTGTGTCTGGTCTCTCAGCCAGCACGGCACTCTCACACTGCACAGAGCCCCACTCAGAGTACCACAGGGACGTGCATGCTAGCCAAGGCTGCCGAATTTAACCTGGAAGTCCACAAGAGCTTCTTTATGTCCGTGTCCAGGAGCACGGCAGCTCTCTCTCTCTCTCTCACACACACGCAAAGTGTTCAGTGGTGCCAGTTTGTCAAGGCAGTGGTTTGTGGTACTTCCAATAGTCAGACCAGGCTGGGCAGACTCACCAAAAATAAAAACGTACAGCTCAGGGTTTTTTTTTTTATTTTTATAATTGGCAGAACAGATCTGCCATATAGTTATAAAGTAGATGTATTTTGAGATATACAAAAATATTCACTCAGTAATTTCTCCGAATTGCACAAGAACATTTATTAAGTTGTATACCCATAGCAATCCACAGTAGAGTTTCCGATTATGTCACTTGAATGAACTATTGAGTAATTGTGAAATGTACGGTCCTGCATTTAAATTTGTACGTGCTTTCCATCGTGTTCTATAGTTTTACATTTCCTTTCCCAGTAGGCATAACTTTTACATGTCTAGCACAAAGTCAAAATGAGAGCGTTTGATATTTTCCGTAATTCTAATCCAAGCCATCTGTAAATATAGGCACATAAACTGATTGCATCCTCACAATGATGGCCTTGATAAACCCTGACACATGACAATAGTTATAGGTCCAGGTGCTTTCCCAGTCTTTGAGAAAGACAATGAGGGATCTGTAAAAGTACTTGCTTAGAAAACCTGTTTCGACTTGTCAGCAACATTTAATGGACTACAATTAATTTAACTAAGCCTTATTCTGATTTTATACATTGCGTAGTTGTATTTCCACTCAGGAAAAATATATACATGAATAAATAAATATTCATATAAAGTGACGAATAAATCACTTCAGCAAATTTTGATTTAAACTAAACAACTTTCTAGGAATACAAACATGAAGAAATTGCAGACCAAATAATGAGGTCTACGTCACAGTGCCAACTTCTATTCAAAACATATTATTTTGGTAAAGTCATTCTAACAGTGTAAAGTTACAGCGTCGTTTATTTTCACAATGCTTCCCAACTACAGGAAGAACAGCAGAGCAGTTAGAAGCAGAAACAGGAGGAAGCCATTTGGTTCACCCCCGTTTATTATTCCAAAGACCTTGTCAAGCTGAGTCTTGATGGACTGCAGGGACCCGGCTCCGGCAATCTGGCTGTGTAGTTTCTCTGATATGCCCTCAACTCTTTGTTCTCACTGGTCTAATTGCTTGAACTCCCAGTTGAGTCCTTTTGTATTGGTCTGGGTTGACTCAATAGCATATGCATAGTTCTAACACTACATACAAATCACAGCAAATACCAACATTTACACATGTTCTTTTGCAGTATCGGGTAGCCTAACTATAAAAAGACATCCTGTGGTTATTCCTCTGAAGAAGAAAAAACAGAGGAATGTATTGGGGGAAACCCTATGGCAGTACCACCCTGATTTAAATGTCATTATGGATTAAACGTTTAAATGTATGAGAGTGAGACTAGCAGTCCCATTGCATTTTGTAAGAATAGTTTTTCACTGAAAGTATCCAGAACTTCAGAATTCTTATAACTTAAGAATATTAATCTTCAATGTAAATGTAAAATGTATATTTGCTAGACTGTGGAACAAGCTATTCATTAACTATACGTTGTCTGTGCCAATAGTACGTTCAGACACACTAGGGAGATTACAGGTTATTCAGTATTTAACCAAAACAAAAGATCACTATTCAATTTCCAGCTCTCTGGTATTTATTTATGCACTGCTTGCCTGTTGAAACACATGAGATCAGTCTTAAAAAAAAAAAGACACTATTCACACTTCTCATTTTAACATCTACTAAGCGAAGTAAAATATTGACTGATGTGACCGAAAACCAAAGAAAATGCGTCAGAACCCCGGGACAGCCAATCAGACTGCAGGAGGGCGGGACTTCATGTAGTAATTGGACCCAGCCAAGTTTCTAATGAATGAAAACCCTGTTGCCAACTGGACACCTCACTGACCCAAAGACTGAGACCAGGGTTACGTGCGATTTGTGCCAGAAAAAAACGTGTTGGGTTATCTTACTAAAATGCTGAAACAGATATAACTAACTAGGGAGAGCACATGCACAAATACCGTTACACAACACAATAATCTGTTCATCTTTAAAAGTAGCCAACAGCGGAATAAAGAAAAAAAAAGTTTCTGCATCTGAGCTCTACATTCATACATTGAAAAAGGCAAACATGAAAGCACGCATGCACATGCAGTCAGTACAGTAAGTTGCCTTACCCCCAAATGCCTCTACAATCTGAATCTAAAATCAAATCAAATCAAATAAGCGCTGCTTATACCTCAGAAATGAGGCTGTTGGATACAACAATTCAACTGCTTCATTGCAACAACACAGGGTTCAGTTAAAGGCTAATCAGAAATGCACAGTAATAGAAAATCACCTCTCTTGCGTGCAGTCGATGCGGCTGCGGCTCCTCCGGCTCTGGGCAGCAGCTCTCCGCAGCTGAGCTCTGCACTCCGCAGCTGCAGGGGCGGGACGCAACGTCATTTCCTCAGAGCTTGCGTAAGGATTGAGCCCTGTGGCAGAGTTGCTGTTAAGATGTGGTGTTAAGTTGGCTGCTGCTTGAAAGTTATGTTTTGTTCTTTAAAAGATGCTGCTGCCCATTTCTGAAACTCATCTTCAAACTGATACTCCATATACATGGTGCATTCTGTTTCAGGCATGTCTAGCCATGCTTTGTCTTTGTAAAATGTACATGACAGTACTAAAACACCATCAACGACAACAATATTAAAATGATTTGTGTGTTAAATAAACACAAGGTATGGCCAGTGATACCATAGCAAACGTACTGTGACAAATGCATGTATTAGGTGTGTATTAATTCACCAGGCAGTTAAACACTTAATGCTAATGGTATAATTGCCATCATTATTTTTCATGATGGGTTTGTTGAATTGCATGGCTTTGAAAGGTATGTCCCAGCTTTTCTTATAGTTCCTTAATTTAGCTGTAGTTTACCAGTTCAGTTTAAATTCAAATTCCATTTCCAGAATTTGCTCCTCTGAGAGAACAGCCTCCATTTACTGAGAGTTTGAGAATTATTTCCTTGTGTTATAGTAAGCGACAAGGAAAAAACCTTACCATTAAACACAATTATGAAAACCTGTTTCTTTTAGCCCTGTGGGGTACATTGTGCTGATAAATGTGTAATAGGAATGCATACATAGACACATACTAAAGCAATTATTGTGCTCTTATATTAAGAGTGGGTGAAGTGGCTATATAACTATAAGATGGTGGAAGAACCATGAAATTCAGTGGATCTTCCTTTTTTATTATGCCCAAAGGGAGTCTATGCATTTTAAGTGCTCCAAATGTTAAACAACCAAATCTGTATTACATTTATGTTTTTTATTCACTTTTAATATATTTTTAAAACAATAGCATTTCAATGAAACTGTCTGTTATATATATATATATATATATATATATATATATATATATATATATCCTTTCCACAAACCAGGTGTGGGGAAATCAAAATCCTGACCTCGAGGTAATGTTGCCCTGGTGTAATAGGTGTCATAAAATGTACAGATAAGGAACCTAGTAATTGAGGGCTTCAGTTTTTTAGGTTTTTTGTGTGAATTGCCTCTGGCTATTGTCATCACTTGTGTTCTGTATAAATCAGTACAATACATTTATTTACGGTTTAATTGTAAAATTAAAACTTTTTTTTATTAACAAATAGCAAATAGCAGCTGAAAACAAATCTATCTTGCCATGGAGTGGCATGCATTCGAACCATGGTGAGCAAATCAAAATGTACACATTTTTTACCTTTTAATCATGTTATATTTACATTTCATGATTTTTATCATGACGTTTTAAGCCTTTTATTCCCCTAGGAAATCCTATTCCTAAGACTTCTTTATCAACATGATACGAATTGGTTAACCAGTAGCTTGGTAATGAGATACTAATGAGAGAAATAATCTCATTACAGTGTGGTTTTCTTTACAACACAATAGAGATTTCTTTTGTACAAGATGAGGGTACCAACATAATTATTGCAGGGACTACTAGAATACTATCAACAGGCCCCTCTCTCTTGTTTAGACACAGATGCTTCATGTTTGGGTGTTGTGTGGAGTCTTACAAATATAAATATGTGAATATATTAAATATAAGACCCAGAGTGAATCACAAAACTGGGAAGTGTGAGAGAGGGAGAGGGGGAGGTGAGGATCAATGCAGCGGAAAGCTGAGATAAAAAGAAGCTGGTAGGGGAAGGGGAACTATATGCAAATGCAAACACCTTTGAGTTTACAAATACAAGACTCTATTTCCTGGCACAAATAAAATAAACTGAAATTGAAAGTCAGGGATAGATGTTTTTGCCAAAGCCACCTATACACGTTTCAGTACCCTGACACTTTTTTTTATTGTATTTGTTTTATCTTACGATCTCAAAAGCTGCTGGAAGGCAATTGTGTCTGTTTTGGTTATTTAGAGGTTTGCCTCTGAGCTGATTGGCACAGGATTTGTGATAAGTTCAATCAAGAATATCTGAAATCTGTTGTGTGTTCCTGTTAAGAATGCATACCAAGGTCTGTTTTTTTTTTTTTAAGATATTTAAAGTAACTAAAAATTTTGACGCAACAAGAAAATTAAAGATGACACAGTGAAAGTCTTCAAAGATTAATTACAATATTGAATACAACACTTAAGAAATTAGAAATTATACTCTAATGAAACTTCACAATTGGGTTGCATTAATCCGCACACTGGGCAATATTATGCTGCAAAAGCCAATATTTTCTATAGAATGTAAAATGTAATTTTTACTGCAGTATGATCACCAGTATGAACAATGAAAATAAAATCATAGTGGTTTCAAACATTACATTTACATTACATTTAAATTAAACTTGTGTGATCTAGATTTATTATATTTCAAAGTATACTCTATATTTTCAATGTATAGTATTTGCAACCCAGTAAAGATGACATTTCCACAGGACGAATGTTTTTTCTTGTACTCTCTTGAGTCTCTTGAAATAAGAGATCAACTTAACTGCATAGTAATGTATTTACATAACACAACACATCTGATTACCTTTGGTGTGGTTTTCATATGGAGATAATTGCTTGTCTGAAGGAAACATTTGATCCCCACTCTACTTAAACTGTTCAATATTTACTTTTATCTTGACTTTTATGTGTCCTTCTCTGTGTGTTTCTCTTCAAACTCAGTTTCTCTCTTGCTGTTGTGTGTATTTATCCAAGCTATGAGTCAGGGAAGACAATATTTTCATAGTCTATTAAACTTTTCTACCATAATATCACTGGCCTCTTTAATCAGTGCACTTTGGTGTTAGTGCTCATCCATGGCATAAGTACTAAATGTTTTACTCTTCCGGTTTAAAGTAGAAACAACCATGTATCGTGGCTTGCAGGATGGTTTAATTCCTGAACATACTGAGGTCTGACTGACATTAGAAGTAACAGCACTTAACTAACGAGCAGAATACAAAATGTGAGTTTCAGAACGCCTTGCATAATTTCGCATCGGCTTGCCTGATTGGGCGATTTCACAGCTAATTGGGCTTGTTATTTTTTCATTGTGCGTGATAAATGGCTTTGGGCAGGTACCTATAATTTGGGCTACTTTTTTTTCAAATTCCAAATGATGTGTTATTGTGTTGAATACGAAAGTGTCAGAAACTCAAAAAGTTGTTTTCACTACTGTTGCTAAAATGTCTCACATCCTAGGATCTCAGACTCTGCATAGCCTCTGACTAATGTCACCCATGGGGAATGATCTTCTCAGAAAGATTGAAGTGAAAACTTGGCTCAGTTGGTTTGCTTCCATGCAGAATGATCCACAAGCTTGTGACTGAATCAACTGTGTACAAGACCTACCTCTCACTCGAAAATGTAGACTGCTGTTTTAATTGACTTGTTTGTTTATTTTTAATACAATCAGGGGTAAATAGATTCAATACATAAATATTTGCTTGAAAGAATGGGAGAGGGTTTATTTTTGTAAATGAAGTGGAGAGATTTACATATTGATTTACTTTGGGTTTGTAATAAAAATAAATGAGTCTGGTTTTGGGATGGAATATTAATGATTTTGTGCCTTTTGATTTCTGGCAACACTTTTGTCTGTCGTACTAGAAACTGACATTGAAGGCTTTCAATCTGGTATGAGCATCTTTCATATTCATAACACAAATAAGAGAATTAATGATTCCTACCAACACACGTGCCCTTTTACCTACAACATTGTGTTTTGTTAAGTCACAGGGCCAGAGAAAAGCTTGAAGCTACATTGTTTAAGTAGGATACAGGATTTGGGACTGGAGAATAACCTCTCATTTTCTAGCCCACTTAAATAGTTCTGAACTGGCCGCAGTGACCTCATCAGCTGGTTTGCCGACAAGGAAAGTGACTGCAAGTTAGAGAAAGAAAGTTACCATATAATCTACTCATTCAAGAAGGAGAAACAAGAAAGAGATGGGTTAAGGGTTAAGATCAAATAAAACATTTACTCACTCGACTGACAATTGTTAAGGACAGTCTAGTGATAGGAAAGAAACATTGATGTCATCTCGCTCTGATCGGAAACATTTCTAGAGCGATAACGATGCTCTGCAACTTCAGTTTCAAGGGCCTACCGTTAATCAAAGTGTCACCGATTGCTTCATCCCTGGCTCTGTTAAGAATTAAGGAGAGAAACACAAGCCAGTGAGCAGATATGAGTCGAGAGCCGGAGTCATCGCCGCAGGGTGGACACGGCGGGCCTGATCACATCCAGATGGAACATCTCACTCAGCAGGGGCAAGGCTCCAGTTTACGGCGATGGGTCATTCACCATTACGCACGCAGTTGCCACACCCCTGGGTATTTTTGTCTTGCTTTATATTCCAAGAAAGAACAAAGTCAGACTGCAGTCACATCTGCGGAGCACTGTTACAGGCAGATTCAACCAAGTTGAAGTGTGTTAAAATGGTCATGTACCTCTTGATTTTATCTTGAAATAAAGAAATAAAGAATGATAAAACTACGGGCTATTGTTGTATTGAACACAAACATTCCAGTGGCCAATGCCCTGATTGAAACCATGTGGTGAATGTGAAAACTGACTGCCTTACATACTGCATTGTCATTCAGTCCATGATTTATTATAGGTTTAATACAGTTTCTCCCCAAATGTTGTCTTTCAATACCACTAAACTAGAAGCTAGAAGGCTCACTGATTGCGCTGCCCCTTCGCAGGCCTCTTCGAGTCCAGTGCTCTCTTTGTTGGGTCTGTTGCCATGCCAGCAAGGCAGTTTCACGCGAGGAGGCCTGCTCTCCACATGAAGTCGTTTAAGTCGCCCCCTGCCCCCTTCTCTCTCCCGCCTCAAACAACTCTTTATAAGAAAGTGGAGAAATATGAACCGCAAGAAACTACAGCTCAAATCAATTAACCCGAAGTTGCTGTTTTTCCATCTTTCGTCACTTTGTTTATATACCTTATACACCCCATTCATATACAAAAAAAAACAATAGAAAGGTTTATGATAACGATATGAACATTGATCACCACACACAAAGCCTTTAAGGATAATCATGAAGTTGAAACATTTCTAATTAACAATATATGAATGTGACTTAATTATGTAAGATTGACGTCTGTGGGGTATTTATTTTACATTTGATCTATTCATTTTTAATTGGGAGTAAGTCTGGAGTCAAAGCTTATTATAGCTTTGCACTGACCAAAAATATGACCAGGAAATGATTGCCCTAAACAAATAGAACTACAGTGTTAAAGGCCACAGACGAATGGAGTCCAATGCAGACTAATTGCTGCCCATTGGTCCTTGAAATAGCTTTTGACATGTTGGTTTATTGAAATTCCAAACAAGTAATAAAGTAAGACGATTCAGAGCAATTAGCTCGTCCACTGGCACTGGCGTGGGGCTCTATACGAACACAGGAATTTGGAGATGTTCATTTATATATGCGGTAAAACAGTTAAATATCAAAGCCTAGAAGAACCACAGAGGAAATGGTTTCGCTTTTAAGCCCCGTCATTACAACTAAACAACAATAAAACGTAAAAACCCATCATTATCTCATGCTTGTCTGACCAAAATATTCCATGGAATGTGTTAAGTACTTCCTACGTCCTTTATATTGTACCCATTTCTTTAGTAAGTAGTAGGTTTTTACCTCATACTTTCAGCACCCTCAATTAGGGCCGATATCTATTCACACAACTTTATTTGTAAAACTGTAATCCCTACTCCTCTGTTAAACCTAACCTTTAAGGTAGGTGTACAGCCAGGGTTGTTCAAGGTTTGGGCAGGATTCAACGATAGACTTTATGGTTTCTGGTAAGGTTTTAAATGGAATGAACACAAGTAGAAGTCATTAGTAATGAGTATACACGAGTTTGAACAACCCCAGGTGAGATATAAACTGTAGAAGGCCAATAAATGTTGACCTGTTGGGCAGAGAGAACAACGACCTGGCCAGGGGGACGAGGCAATCAAGTCAGGGTCCGTCCTAGTTTTGTGAGATGGTGTACTCTATAGCCGTTATCTCTACTGACTTTCCCCTTACACCCAAAAACGTCATCCACAATATCACTTCAGCAGGATGTCGTGTGGAGGGTGGGAACACATGGACTGTCACTATAAACAAACACAATACAATCCAAAACAGAGGCTGCACACTAAGAAGAGCCATTTGTCTTACATAACAACAGGTCACACGCTAAACTGAAAGCAAACACGAGCCTTCAGCAGAAACCACAAGCGCAATTTAATAAGGCCAGAGGATTCCCTCTAGGTGTGGGATTGACTTATTAACTCGCACAAAGAAGGTGCATTCTCGTGCGCCGCACCCCCCAGTGAGAAAGCACCTGTAATAAAAACGAGTTATTTGCAGCCACGGCCCTAATACCTACTTCATGGTTCCCTGAGAAACACCTCTACAACGTCACACTGAGACGTGAGCACAATCCATGTTCAAGTACAGACAAAACACTAAAAAAATATGAAAACTATCTTAATCACCCAGATTTCCTGAAGGAACTGGGTAAATGTTGTCAGTTATCTTGATTAGCAGCCTCCCAGTTCAGACTACACAAATCTTTGGACACACGATCACATCTATCGACCTCCCCCACGCTGAACTTACCCAGTAACATTTACGAGGGACCGAAACTGAGAGTCTAAGAAAAAACTTTTACCATAAGCAATCCTGGTGTGCGTCAGGTATGGCTTTACTACAGGGACATCATTTGTACTTGATGTGCTCTGATAATAAACCACAAATGTACACACTGAATCTCGGAGAAGCTTCACTGGGAAAGGCTCTCGGTGTAATGGAGATTTTAACACGCCAGTGAAAGACTTGGAAAGGGTCATTTGTGTCAATTGCCTCTGCAGAACTGCATTTGCATGAAAGCTTTTATGCGTGTCCTCATGTGCAGTAATAGAGGCCCTCTGAGATATCATTCCAACTCTGCCTCCGAAATGTTATACTTTATTTATTCGAGGCCTAGATTTACAGCCATTAAACGTATCACAATACCCTGTACAAGCTCACATCACCAGCACATAAAAACTAGAGAGAGAGAAACTACACAAAGACATCTGGTCTCATTATGGAAGTGCTTATGAAGGCCTCTTAATTCACCACTTCCTCAAACGGGGATCAGAGGACATGCAACGCTTCAAATATTAGTGGTTAATAAAAAAAGACCTGCACACTTTACTTTACTTTAATAGATTCAATTATTACACAATTAAAAAACTGTACAGTGGCTCCATTTTGGATCTTCAGAAGGCAGTCCCTGACCGAAACCATCTGGGCTCCTTCTCCTCCAGTCTTTAGTCACTTCCGCTGTCGCTGTCACTATCAGTCTGTTCCTCTCCCTCCTCCTGCTCTCCTTTCTTCACCTCCGTCTCCTCCAGCAACCCGGAGAAGAAATCGTCTCCGGCCCCGAAGGCTTTCTTGCTCAGAGACTTGAGGTTGCCCCCTTTCTTCTTCCTCTTGCGGTAGTCGCTGACGGTGATGTCACTCAGAGAGGAAATGTCCCAGAACTTCACTTTCTGGTCGTGGGCGCAGCTGGCCAGGAAGCGCCCCTCGTACGACTTGGCGATCTGCTCGATGGGCTCGCCCACGTGCTGCCCAATGCTGCCGATCACCCGGTTCGGGAGCAGATTGATCGCCCTAAAAGAAAAAAGAGAATTAACAGTTTTACTTTAAAAACCCATCTCTGGACACAGTTAGTCACCTCAAGAAAAATCTGTTTTTTTGTTTTTGTTTTAAATGAACAGGATTACATATGAAATACACAGAAGTTTCGCTGTAAAAACACAGATAAAGTTGTTTAATCATTTTTGTAATTACTATTCGAAATGCAAAGATATCTCAGTGTCTCTTGATTTTGGGAAAACAGATGAGATTAATTCTCCTTTCTAAGCACAATCAAGACACTTCAGTTTAATATTTGTTTTAAAGTAAACACGCCCTCTATTGGCCAAACAAGGTAACTTGTCTCCTTCTGGAGAAATTCAAAATTCTTAGCGAATGAAAGGCGAGCTTGTTCACGTAGCTACTGCACCTTCCTTCTTCTCACCTTATCACTCCATCCATGGAGGCCGCACAGAGTATACTGTCTGTGATGGGAATGATGCTCTCAATGGACTCAGCCTTCAATGCAAACCGGTCACTGGTGGCCCCAAACCCATTCCAGTTAAACAGGTAGATCATCCCCTCACTGGAACCACAGGCCACCTTCCTGCCTCTCTGTTGGCACAAGTTTGGTACGCAGATATGGGTGAAGACTGGCAGACAAAATACAGGGCCTTAGCACTCAAAACACCTGAGCAAAATGGCTACTTTCACTTATTTTCAACAGAGGAAATCTATCAAAGAAAATCTTCTATTGATGCTCATAACTTCAGAGAATTTCAGGATATCTGTCATTGGCCAATTCATGCCAAGAACTTCAGGTCCATTTCTGCCGTTAAAAACATTGCTGATTCATTAAAAGCAGTCTGAATTAGACAGAACATAACCAGCTATCATTCATCTGTGGGAATATATGTCTTCTGAACTTGAGTCCAGTGTGTAAGCATCTTTTTCTTGTCTCTTACCTTCATGATGGAAACTGATGTCAGGTCTCCACTCTGAAACTCTGACAGGAGATCAAAGCGCCTTCTTTTAATGTTAAACACGCCCATTGTACCATCGCCACTGTAGCAGAGAGGGGGTGAAAGAGCCATACATCTTTGTTTACTTGTAGAAAACATTCCCAACAGATCATGTTGCCCAGCTCCCATGGGGCACCATTTTGAAATTGCCATCCCTATGGTGTTTCTATGACAGACAGCAGCTGGATATCTGTGCATTAAATTAAACTAAATTACATTTGTCCAGCAGTATATTCAAGATATGCAAATCTTCAATGATAGATCACTTCAACGTAATACAAGACAAAAGGCATAGCATATAGCTAGTTCAAAATAGGCAATGTGAATACACAATGCACCTCTTTATTATTTCAGAGTCATTTGATGGAAGTATAGTGTGCAGCTATCTTTTTACAAATGGCACCTCGTGGTCAACAGGATCTTCTTGCTTTGGTCGATGGTCATGTCGCTGATGTACTCCTCGTGCTGTTTCATCTCCATGAAGGCCGTTCCTCTCCTCAGATCCCACACTTTTAGAAAGCCATTGTCATCTCCTGTTGCCACTATGTTTTCGTCGACCAGCAGCATGCAGTTTATAGGATAACTGAAGAGATCCACAAAATACACAAATTAAGCTTGGATGAACAGCTGCAAGCGCTTGAACAAAATCCTTCTAAAAACATCACTTAGTTAGGCATGATGGAATATTAGTATTTAAATCATGCACTAAGATCTTACAAGGATTAAGAAAGAACAGGACAAACCTGGAGAAACCTGTCCAAAGTAACTCAAATAGGGGGCTAGAGAATACCACTGATTGAGAATACATTAAATTAGCGGTCTACTGGTGCGATAGCACAGTGGGGCCTGTGTACTTTTTCTGTGCCTACCTGTGTGCCTTTGATATCCTTGTCACAAGCTTGCCTTTCTCCACATCCATTATATGGACCGATTTATCCTTAGAGATGCTGAAGAGCTCTGAGGAGATACCAAGAAACACAACCGAACTTAAGCGAGGAACTCAAAAGCATCACTATTACCCTTCAAATTCGCAAGTGAATGTGGTCAGTGAAGTGCAACACTTTTCACCTGTGGTTCCCACCTAAGATCACATAATGTGGAAGTGTTTTCTCACTGTTTTGAGAATGATGAGAAGATGAAAGATATGCAACTGGAGTGCAAACAGTAGGTAAAAGCATGTACAAAACAAACTATATACATTGTAATATGGTGGCACTCACTCTCGCCATCGTGTGAAAAGGCCACTTCCCTGCAAGATTTGAGATGATGTCCAGAGGACCACAGCTCCTTGTTTTCTCCTTCTGTGCAGGAGTATGCATATCTGAAAACAAATATTGACCCGTCAGCTGAAACTAATACACAAAATATATTTTAAAAACAATTTTGTAAGACATTAGCATACATGTATATTACATTATTTTAACAAATGCATTTACAAATAATCTTGCCTTAGTGAATAAGGGTGAGCATGATCTTAAAAGCATTTGAAGACTGATGCAAATGTGTGTGACTCCAAGCCTGTGGCAGTGCAACTGAAAACCTTACACATAAATATCTCCATCGAGGTCCCCGGCGGCCAGGATGTCACGGCTAGGGTGGAACGCTACTGTGTTCACAATGGCGTCAAACTGGATGTCTTCTGGGGTTTCACGTATTTTAGGTTCTTTGGGTTCCTCTGGCTCTTCCTAATGCAAACAGGAGCAAGGGATCGCAAGGTTGTGGTTGTGACTTTCCTTACTGCGGACACAACTGGTTACATTTTCGTATAGCAGTACAACACCATTCTGAATAGCATAAGATCATCAATTTTGATCTGTTTATTATTATTATTTTGATGGGCTGTCATATTTGACTAAAGCAGATCCAGTAAGGAATTGTAAAATGTTACACACTGTAGACTAACATTACAAATAACAGAATAGAGTATGATATAAATAAGTGAAGCAAAATATTGTACACAACAGAACATTTAACACATGTGTGGCATGCATATAACCCGTCGAAATAAAATGTGGTCATGGTTCATTCGTATCAGATAGTGCAAATCAGCATACAACGTAATAAACGTTAGTAGTTTGCAAAGCCTGGAGAACCGCAGACGTCAGCAGCTGGTTAGATGTCTGTTATGGGTTCAATGTCCATGTTCGTGTCTATGTACCTGTCCATCACCGTCACTGTCCTCTATGTCAGAGTCGTTTTCTTCAGACACGGCGCTCGTCCCCGCATCCACCTGAAACAACCATCATGATATGAGTTGAAATGTTTATTTTAATCGACAATTCGAGGCAAAACTCTGATGCAACCTGTGACCAAATACCTAAATGCCATACTGAAATATAATATATAAAAACCTAAATACGCTGATATACTTTATTGAATACCTTTTCTACCAGTGTTCATCACACTAGCACCGACAACACACAACTTATGCAAGATATGTATACTATTCGCCCTAAGTTAAAAACTAAATGTGGCATTTTAATAAATATTACTTTTAAAATCTCCATTGTATTTTAAATTACTGTATAAGATCTCATGTGTTCCTACCATGGACGCGGCCATCTTGGAATGATCTACGTAACATCCGGTTATTAGAGACTCTAACCGGTAGTAGCAGCACTGCATCTATTACAAACGATCGCTTATAGTGACCTGCATACTACAATTATATATATATATATATATATATATATATATATATATATATATATATATATAGTGTGTGTGTGTGTGTGTGTTTCTGATTTCTGGAAGGTTAAATTAATTGTGTATTCTGTAGCTTAAAATACAATACATAAATCTGTATAGATCATAATTACAACCCCAATTCTGAAAAAGTTGGGACAGTATGGAAAATGCAAAACAACAAACAAAAAGAGTAATTTGAAAATTCAATTCACCCTGTACTATATTGAAAACACATTATTAACACATTACTTGATGTTTTACATTGTGAATTTAATTTATTTTTGAAAATATACACTAATTTCAAATCTGATGACTGCAACACACTCCAAAAAAGTTGGGACAGTACATTTTATACCACTGTGTAACATCACCTTTTCTTCTAATAACACTTATTAAGCGTTTGGGCACTGAAGACACCAGTTGGGTAAGCGGAATTTCCCCCATTCATCCATTATGCATTTCTTCAGCTGCACAATTGTACAGGGCCTTCGTTGCCTTATTTTGTGCTTCATAATGCGCCACACATTCTCAATGGGAGACGGGTCAGGACTGCAGGCAGGCCATGCCAGCACCCGCACTCTCTGCTTACACAGCCATGTGCTTGTAATCTGGGCAGAATGTGGTTTGGTGTTGTCCTGCTGGAAAATGCAGGGACGTCCCTGGAAAAGACGATGTCTGGATGGCAGCATATGTTGCTCCAAAATGTGTACTTATCTTTCTGCATTAACGGTGCCCATGGCAAGTTACCCATGCCATGGGCACTGACACACCCCCATACCATGACAGACGCTGGCTTTTGGACCTGATGCTGATAACAGCTTGGATGGACTTTTTCCTCTTTGCCCCAGAGAACACAACGGCTGTTTTGTCCAAAAACTATTTGAAATGTTGACTCATCAGACCACAAAACACGATTCCACTGTGCTACTGTTCATCTCAGATGAGACCGAGCCCAGAGAAGTCGGCGGCGCTTCTGGACAGTGTTGATGTCTGGCTTCTGCTTTGCATAGTAAAGCCTTAACTTGCATCTGTGGCGAATGGTTTTGACTGACAAAGGTTTACCCAAGTATTCCCGAGCCCATGTCAGGATATCCATTACAGACTCATGACGGTTTTCAAGACGGTGACATCTGAGGGATCGGAGATCACGTGCATTCAGAAGTGGTGTTCAACCTTGCCCTTTACGTACTGAGATTTGACAGGATTCCTTGAATCTTTTAATTATATTGTGCACTGCAGAAGGTGAAATGCCCCAAATCCTACCGATTTGTCTTTGGGAATGTTGTTCTCAAAGTGTTGGATTATTCGCTGACGCATCTGCTGGCAGATTGTTGAGCCTCAACCGATCCTTGCTCTTGAAGGTCTAGGCCTTTTTTGGAGGCTCCTTATATACTATGATTACACGATTACCTCACTTGTTTCACATCACCTTCTTATTTCAACTCGTCACATCGCTATTAGTCCTAAATTGCCCGTCCCAACTTTTTTGGAACATGTTGCATGCATCAATATAAAAACAAATGTTTACCTTCAAAAAACTATGCAGTTGATTAGGTAAAACATCAAAAACCTTGTCTTTATAAGTTTTTTGTTTAAATACAAGTCAAAGTACATTTACAAATCATTCCTCTTTGTTTTTATTAGCATTTTCCATACTGTCACAACTTTTTTAGAATTGGGGTTGTACAACCATTAGGAAAATTGCGTGTTTACAGTGAGGGAGAAAAATTATTTGATCCCCTGCTGATTTTGTACGTTTGCCCACTGACAAAGAAATGATCAGTCTATAATTTTAATGGTAGATGTATTTTAACAGTGAGAGACAGAATAACAACAAAAAAATCCAGAAAAACGTATTTCAAAAAAGTTATAGATTGATTTGCATGTTAATGAGGGAAATAAGTATTTGACCCCTTCGACTTAGTACTTGGTGGCAAAACCCTTGTTGGCAATCACAGAGGTCAGACGTTTCTTGTAGTTGGCCACCAGGTTTGCACACATCTCAGGAGGGATTTTGTCCCACTCCTCTTTGCAGATCCTCTCCAAGTCATTAAGGTTTCGAGGCTGACGTCTGGCAACTCGAACCTTCAGCTCCCTCCACAGATTTTCTATGGGATTAAGGTCTGGAGACTGGCTAGGCCACTCCAGGACCTTAATGTGCTTCTTCTTGAGCCACTCCTTTGTTGCCTTGGCTGTGTGTTTTGGGTCATTGTCATGCTGGAATACCCATCCACGACCCATTTTCAATGCCCTGGCTGAGGGAAGGAGGTTCTCACCCAAGATTTGACGGTACATGGCCCCGTCCATCGTCCCTTTGATGCGGTGCAGTTGTCCTGTCCCCTTAGCAGAAAAACACCCCCAAAGCATAAAGTTTCCACCTCCATGTCTGACGGTGGGGATGGTGTTCTTGTGGTCATTCCTCCTCCTCTAAACACGGCGAGTTGAGTTGATGACAAAGAGCTCGATTTTGGTCTCATCTGACCACAACACTTTCTCCCAGTTCTCCTCTGAATCATTCAGATGTTCATTGGCAAACTTCAGATGGGCCTGTACATGTGCTTTCTTGAGCAGGGGGACCTTGCGGGCGCTGCAGGATTTCAGTCCTTCATGGCGTAGTGTGTTGCCAATTGTTTTCTTGGCGACTATGGTCCCAGCTGCCTTGAGATCATTAACAAGATCCTCCTGTGTAGTTCTGGGCTGATTCCTCACCGTTCTCACGATCATTGAAACTCCACGAGGTGAGATCTTGCATGGAGCCCCAGACCGAGGGAGACTGACAGTTATTTTGTGTTTCTTCCATTTGCGAATAATCGCACCAACTGTTGTCACCTTCTCACCAAGCTGCTTGGCGATGGTCTTGTAGCCCATTCCAGCCTTGTGTAGGTCTACAATCTTGTCCCTGACATCCTTGGACAGCTCTTTGGTCTTGGCCATGGTGGAGAGTTTGGAATCTGATTGATTAATTGCTTCTGTGGACAGGTGTCTTTTATACAGGTAACGAGCTGAGATTAGGAGCTCTCCCTTTAAGAGAGTGCTCCTAATCTCAGCTCGTTACCTGTATAAAAGACACCTGGGAGCCAGAAATCTTGCTGATTGATAGGGGATCAAATACTTATTTCCCTCATTAACATGCAAATCAATTTATAACTTTTTTGAAATGCGTTTTTCTGGATTTGTTTGTTGTTATTCTGTCTCTCACTGTTAAAATACACCTACCATTAAAATTATAGACTGATCATTTCTTTCTCAGTGGGCAAACGTACAAAATAAAGCAGGGGATCAAATACTTTTTTCCCCTCACTGTATACGATATATTATAGGAAATGTCATTATATAATTTAGGAGTAAAAGTAAGTAGGTTAGTAGCTGTACTGTAGTATATACCTGTGTGTTCATGTTAATGGTAGTTAATCACAATTAGACTTTTTAAAATAGGTGGTTTTATATAAAACAGGCAACCTATTTTCTTTTGTTTATGTATTCATTTTGCTTTGCTTCATCCCCTTTCACCCTAATTGGTTTTGGTTGGGAGAATTCACAAGCAAGCGAATATGCTGCCTCCGCACTTGCAGCAGTGATGGGTGTCTGGATTAGGTGTAACCCAGAAATTCAGGACAGCTAAACGGTGTCATACGAGACCAAAAATAGACCTAACATACGCGCCCAAAAAAAGCTGGAAGCTAAAAATAGTGTCATGTGCGATATAAAGTTTATTTTGGTTTATTTACATTCTTGAGAACCACAAAAATGACAAAGACATTTGTTACACTATCATTTCTTTTTATTTTTCATCTCCTTTGCTACAGGATCAACTGAGCATTGTCTAGATAAATCAATGTTAATGTACACAGCTGTACAATGTATTGTAAGTAGTCAATTTATGTGGACATTTTCTTAAAGGATACAAAAACACAATACTCCTAAAGATCAAGACATTCCAATACAAAGCATAAATCTAGCATACAATGAATGGCAATTCAAAAGATCTATTAGTGATGTAGCATTCAAACTCTCAATAAACCACTAATAGAATCATTACAAAATTAGCACAAAACAACAAATCTTCAGTATTTTGGCCTCTTCACCTCAACCCTGCAATGATTAAAAAAAAAAAAAAAAAAAATTGGGTGTTGAAAATAAACACTAACAATACATGCCAGGATTACATTTTGCATTCTAGAGTGTTTGGAACTACCTGCGTGATTCAGAATTATTTATTCCATTATCAGTTATTTCCTGCAAAGATCTGTATCCTGACTTTTATCTCCAAAGCTAAAATATAACAGATGTTTACAAGCAAGGGCACACACGAGTCTCTTATTAATGCAATATTGTCAAATTAAGGAAAAATGACTACACTTTACTTCCACAAACCTAGGGAGAAAAAGTTAGATTAGGATTTTCCCCAGCACCCTTCAGATCACAAGACTCTCGTAATGTCTCGATCTCCAGAGGACTTTAAATATTTCGGCTTTCAACGTGAACTAGGCCTAATCACAATGTGAAAACACAGTGTGAAGGCTGTTCTCAATCTTAATTGGCGACTAGTGGAATTAAGATGCCAAGAAAATAAATATACAAACCCATCTGCTTCCATTTTCTTCCTCTTTTCAATAATCTGGAAAAGAAGAAGATTGTTAACACCGCATAGTGGACACTGTGACATTTAAAAAGAGTTTTTTCTTATAACTGAAATCTTTCCCTCTTGCAGCATCAGTCTGTGGACAAAGCTGCCGAGCTGTGCGACACTTACAGCGCTGATCTTTTTCCACTGGCGATCCAGCTCTGCCTTTTCATTGGTCTCCTTGAAGCGGCGCGTTTTCCGCCCCTCCGACATCTTGATGCCGTACTGGAAGGCAGCCCTGCGGAGGCAAATCGCACAGAGACCGTTGTTTGAAGGAGAAAAAAGGCTTACAACACCAAACGGGCTTTTTATTTGTCCCATTACAGTCATAAATGTTTGTTTCTCAAAACCCTGCAGCTGCATGCGTGACTTACTTGGGCAGGGCTTCTTTGTTGTTCATATACTCGCTGTACTCTTCCTGAGTGTCGAAGTCCCAGCGTCCCAACGGTCCTTTCTTATTACCCTGTATAACAACAATACAAATCACATGAGAAAACAAACAAGCGGCATCAATCTCTGGAAACCCTGGCTCTAGTGTTAAAACGCGGACTATGGGAAGACGTCCAGACCGTTTCAGAGGTCTGGCAGCGCCTGCATCTCCAGGACTTCATCACCGCGTGGAATTACGCGACAGATTTCTCTGAGGAATGATTGTTCGGATGAAACAAGATCGCTTGGTAAACTACCTGGTCCATTTTGCTGTAGTCGACTTCTTCGTCGCTGTCCACGGCGAGGTCATCCATCCTGAGGAGAAGAGAAAGACATGGGATGAAAACGAGATTCTTAAAAAAGGTATCCAATTCAATAACTAGTTTACCAATATGCAAAACAACAACCATCCAAATTTAAATGAAAGCGCAGAATACGGGATGAGGTAACTCACGTGGCAGGGTAACACTCGGCGTAGCTGTTCGACATGCCAAAGAAGTCCCCGACGTGTTTCTTCTCCTCTCGCCTATTTCCAGCAGTGCTCCAGGTTAAGGACATGATAAAAACACAACAGAAGCGACACAACAGACCAGGTCTCGACACAATCCAGTAACGAAAACTACCAGCCAAATGAATCACAAGCCTCTTTTAAAAATACATCTGACATGTTCGATACACAAAATCAGGAACGCACTTGGGACATCACGGCACAATGACAGTAGGCCACTTGTCTGCCGGATCTACAAATCAAGCTAGCGCACAGACTGCCGCTCACATAAAAGGATATGTCTCTTGCCCCTGCCACTGCGCGGCTCCGGCAAATTTCTCGTTGATCAGTTTAATCTGATCCTTCACCGATGCAGGACCTAATATCAAAAACAGAAGCGTGAAGTGGTTATAACGACACAAAAATACGAATCCATATATACATTTGTTCGGTTTAAGGCACATGCATATCTAATTCAGTTATGATATATATGACAAAATCAAAGAACTCTGATACATTCATAGGGGATTGGATTTGAAAGCCATACCTTTCTCAATGTCCAAAGCCTGTCAAGAACAAGAAGAAAGTGCATTAATCTCTTGTGGTATAAGTCAATTTAAAGGACACTTGGCACACATGATCCACTGCTGTAGTGTTTACAGACTAAAAGGTTCAGGCAGGGTTGGCTCTCTCACCTCATCATCAGCTCTGGGCTTCTCGAAGTAGCTGTGTCTCCTTTTGTCTTCCTCCCGGTCCCTCTCTCTCTCCTTCTCCCTCTCCTTCTCCCTCTCCCGTTCCCTCTCCCTCTCGCGCTCCTTCTCGCGGTAGCGCTCCTTCTCCTTTTCCCGGATCGCCTTCGAGGTGGAGGGGACATAGTCGCCGATGTCATCGAAGATACTACAGGGGAAGAGGGCGAGCATGACCACAGTGTTCAAGCACCTCCGAGGGTAGCTCGTGAAGAGACGAGTGCGTGGAGGAGAGCGTTAAACTAGGTTCACGAGCGCTTACCTTATATCTGCCTCTGGGGGCTTCTTTTCATCGATTTTGCCTGAAAATAAACACGCCAACATCGGTTATTATCGAGTCGTACGAACCCCCTCCCCCCACGAACACGGCCAGGCTTCTCGATATACTGCAACCCCCCCCCACCCGCTATACCTTTCTCCTTCTTCTTCATTTTCTTGTTGCGGGTGCCCTGGCGCAGGTAGGACAGGATCTGGGTCAGCTTGCTGATCACGATGTCGTTTGTCGTAAGGGTGGTTTGTGCCTGAGGGACACATACAAATACATTTCAGATCATAAGCCTAAATCCTGACGGCCAAACATGCTGGAAACATCAGAAAAACAATCCTACGAACGAAGAGATGCTGAGCTTGCCTCCATGGTGGGGCAGTCCGCTTTACTCCTGATCAGCGTGGTGGGGATGTCCGTGTCTGCGTACTCGTCCTCCAGGTCCACCACGTAGGCCATCCTGCCCGGGAGGAAGAGCTCGTTGCGCTCCACCGGCCGAGCCTTGAACAGGATGCGGTAGACGTTCCTGCCTGTGGAGAGAGACGGACGTTAAACCTGCGCGCTGCTCTGGATTTCAGTGTAAACTCGCCGTGCCGCAACGAGTGTGGAGTGGCGAGTCTTACCCAGCCGGGTCTTGAATTCAATCTTCTGCTCTGGGTCTTCGTCTTTCCTGGCAAGAGAGATTGCGGTGCGTTAGAGACTCTTGAGAGGGAGGTTCAGAAAGAGAAGCGGCCTCATAGGATAGAGGCTTAGATGGTATGAAGAAGAAAAGGTGCATTTTCCAGTAGAAGTGTCACTGAAGTCTTAGTATCTGATTATAGTTGATAAAGTTAATAAACATACTTGACTTCCTTCTGGACCTTTTCGATCAGATCTTCTTCTTCCTTCTCCTTGCTAGTGATCTCAGCGCGTACCTAAAATCCCAGCATTAAAACACTGTTAGAGACCTGGCCGAGCACTAGTCTCTTAACTCGCAACAGCTGCACAACCAACATGAAATCTGCACACCCTGTGATCAATTCGATTTTTATTACAGCGTTTCATTTCATAGTAATGTGAAATGAAGCCAATAACACAAAGCCCCTAGTGATGCAGACGGCAGAATAAAACAGGCCACAATTCGACACATTCATTCCCTGACAAGTGTTGTCTGAAAAAGTCATAGCTACATTTAGACGAGATTAACTTTGGAAATGTATGCAAAAACCCAGATACGTGCCATATAATGTATTTATGCATGGGCAATTTCACATGATAATCAGTGGTAAAGAACATGCAAGAGCCCTGCATTAAAACATGCCCACTGACTTTTCGAATTTAGTGTCCCAGTTCATATCTAGTCGCTTTTGAGAATCAAGCTCTCAGTGACAATTGAACAGCCACTTAACTGCAATTTCAATATCTCACCACAGTTTCAAATTGAGCACTGGAATCTGAAGTGACCCATTTTATAGGTTTTAAATAGGTTTAGAAGAAACAGTACGTGCTCTGCAAGGAAAGTAGTACAGTACATTCACAGGCAATGCCAAAAATAAGTGACATTAGATTTATTTTTCTGCAACGTGACTCTTATGTAGGGTAACGTCTGTTTTTAAGGCAGTATTACAAGTTAAAGCCTGCTGATCAGTCGCTCAGCGCTGTACTGAAATGTACCTTCTGCAGCAGGGCAAAATCCAACCCTTTCACCAAGTGAGTGTGCTCCATGTCACCACCCAAGAACTTGGACTCCTGGATCAGCTGTCTCCTCTTCTCCGCGGCCGATTTATCTCTGCCAAAGAATAAAACAGTCACCACTTTTCATTGATAGTGTCAGTACAGTAAACACTGCATGATCATGGTGACACAGTTCAATCTAAGATAGTGTCGTTCGAGTATTTTCTCCTGGGACTCACGCCTCGGCGGTGGGGCCCACAGCCCTGTAGTTGGCCGTAGTGCTGATGAGCTCAGTCTCCTCGTAGTCCTTGTTCACCCCGTCTCTCCTCTCTCGGGCTCGGTCTCTGTACTTCTCCGCCAGCTCCCGTTCGCGCTCCAGCTCCTGCTGTCGCAGCTTGGCATAGTAACTGTCAAAGGAGCAGGAATTTTACATACAAAACAACGTACAACATTCATGTTTAAATCATTAGTTCACCTTGTATTTCTTGAAAATTATTTACATGCTTGTTGAGCGTCTTTTTAGTAATAAGATCACAACAAAAAGACATAACATGTACATTTCAAACTTTATTATTAAAATGGAACTTAAAAAATTTGACAGCTGTATCACTAAACAACATTTAAAAGGGAATTGTTTGACTGGATCCTAAAAGATGTCAATGAGCTACAGCAATCTTCAGCCCAACCTGTCAGTGCCCTGCAGATCAATATTGACAGAGATTACATTTAAACACATGACAGAATTTGTGAATAATCAGAATGGTTGTGCAGATCTTGGGTTGTGTTTGAAAGAAATGCCTACAAAAGTTCACCTTTTTTTCTTCCTTCTCCGGGCAGCTGGGTCTTCATCCTCATTGTACTCCCTCGGCATTCTGGAACAGAGCAGGATAAATAATTAGCGGGCGTTAGAAGTAGATTCATCAGTGTATGGATATAGGAATTAAAAAGAAACAAAATACATTTACTACTATATTATTACAACAAAATGGTCATTATCTCAGTGTGACTTATAGTATATTACAATGAGATACAAGAGAATCGGCTTGTTGACTCTCTGACACTCACTCATGATGGCGAGATTTGGAAGGAGGGGCCGATGAAGGGGTTGCTCGAGGGGTCATCAACAATTTCCGGAAATCTTCATTGGTCAGCTTGGACCTGCAAAGGAAGAGGCATTTAGTTTGACAATCCAAGTAGGTTCTGTCCAACTATCTTGAGTGAAGCAAGCATTTTTGTGGGGCTCAAATACAACACCCAATAGAGTTTCAGAAATCCACAGAGAAAGGTTTAAGAGCGCATTAGGGGTGACAGACTAAGGCTGAGGGCTGCACATCACAATCCTCACTCTGATATCACACAAGACTTCTGCTGGGGGAAAATCTTGAGAAACACAGTGACAGAAAACAAAAAGGTGCACAGATTTTGAGGTATCAATCCGAATATCTTGCTCTGAGATACTGGAGGACACAGTTATGGCCACTCACTGCAGCGCTGACCGATGATCTTCCACCTCATGGTTATCCGGGGCCAGAGGATTGGAGTACAGCTCACCTGCACACAAAAACAAGTTATTTTACAGCAGACAGACACACATTTACAGCAGTGCAATACGCGCAATGTCGCACACTGTCCGAGAGCAGGATTAATGAACATCAGCGCACATGGAAAGTGTTGTGCACTAGTGTAATACAATATAAAGACCACTATTGTTTTAAAAGCATGGGAGAAGGTGCCAGTTAGTTTGCGTTCATAGCAGCGCACTATCACGGCTATAATGACACTACCAAGCAGCAATGTCGACCACAGCAAGAAGTGTGTTCGTGTGTTTGTTTGTTTGTTTACGTCTCTTGTCTGGTGTGCAGCTCGGGCAGAAGCAGGACTTACTGTCTCTTTCAGGCATCCTGGAGGCGTTAGACGGTCTCTGCCTCTGTCTCTGAAGATAATCGCTTTCTAATTACACCTATTATTTTCCGTCAGATCAAACCATGAATACTAACACGACGACACTTTCTCGCAGTGAATACCCAGCCCGTCCACACTGCTCGCAAGTCTCCTCCCGGAAATGACAGGCCGGCTAATCGCCCGGGATCGCGCCGCTCCGACAGCAGCGATGGATTGCTCTCGCCTGGGGCTCCTACGGCTGTCATTGGATGGAGCGGTGGGCGAGGTCTACCGAATAACGTGCGGTGATTGGCTAGCGCGACTCATCAATCTATTTTATTCAATCGTGATTCGCCGACACCGTGCGGCACGCCAGCCGGAGATCGCCGTTGGTTTATAACCGTTCTGACCCAAAGCTAGTGGGCGGGATCATAGAGCTGCAGAATTAAAGGTGAACATCATGGCTGCTGCGGCGGTGAGAAGCGTCGGGTCAAATCTCGCTAAAAACCTCAGGGAAGTCCGCTTACATTTGTGCCAGACGTCGGCGGCTAGCCAGGGGGTTAGGTACGTGTCTCTCTCGACGTAGGACGCATGTGCAACTGTGTGGCCAAAAAAACAAACAAACCCCGATATGATGGGGATTTCACTTCCGACCTGCAGTTACGTTTTCACGTTGTAAATAAGGTCATTCCAAAATGCATGCATTGTGTTTTAAATATGTCCTTCTATTTATCATTCTTCATTTTAAACTAGTGTTTTCAATAGTGGCAGAGATGTGCTGGCTGTGGCGATTGTGACAATAACAGAAAGCGACTTCACGTTATATAACACCGATTCATCCTGCTTTTCTTTGAAATAGGGATTTCATCGAGAAGCACTATGTGACGCTAAAAAAAGCCAACCCGGAGTTTCCAATCCTCATCAGAGAGTGCTCCGGGGTGCAGCCGAAATTATGGGCCCGATATGGTAAGCTTGAAATCTAGTCACTGCAGGACAGGGCACAACAACGTATGTAATTTTAATACAAATACACCGATCAGCCATAACATCATGACCACTGACAGGTGAAGTGAATAACACTGATCATCTCGTTATCATGGCACCTGTCAGTGGGTGGGATATATTAGGCAGCAAGTGAACATTTTGTCCTCAAAGTTGATGTGTTAGAAGCAGGAAAAATGGGCAGCGTAAGGATCTGAGCAACTTTGACAAGGGCCAAATTGTGATGGCTAGGCGACTGGGTCAGAGCATCTCCAAAACTGCAGCTCTTGTGGGGTGTTCCCGGTCTGCAGTGGTCAGTACCTATCAAAAGTGGTCCAAGGAAGGAAAAGCGGTGAACCGGCGACAGGGTCATGGGCAGCCAAGGCTCATTGATGCACGTGGGGAGCGAAGGCTGGCCCATGTGGTCCGATCCAACAGACGAGCTACTGTAGCTCAAATTGCTGAAAAAGTGAATGCTGGTTCTGATAGAAAGGTGTCAGAACACACAGTGCATCGCAGTTTGTTGCGTATGGGGCTGCGTAGCCGCAGACCAGTCAGGGTGCCCATGCTGACCCCTGTCCACTGACGAAAGCGCCTACAATGGGCACGTGAGCATCAGAACTGGACCACGGAGCAATGGAGAAGGTGGCCTGGTCTGATGAATCACGAGTTCAAAGTGTTGACTTGGCCTCCAAATTCCCCAGGTCTCAATCCAATCGAGCATCTGTGGGATGTGCTGGACAAACATGTTCAATCCATGGAGGCCCCACCTTGCAACTTACAGGACTTAAAGGATCTGCTGCTAACGTCTTGATGCCAGATACCACAGCACACCTTCAGAGGTCTAGTGGAGTCCATGCCTTGACGGGTCAGGGTTGTTTTGGCGGCAAAAGGGGGACCTACACAATATTAGGCAGGTGGTCATAATGTTATGGCTGATCGGTGTATAATAAGTGGATTATTATTTGGCAGGTGTGATTGATTCTATATGATTCTATTTAGTAATATGCCCAGTAAAACCATCTCCTTTATGACTTCACACTTGAGTTTTCACTTCTGATCGGCCTGTTGTGAATGGCTCTGTTCTCATTTCAGATTTTGGGAGAGAGAGGAGTGTCGCTCTGGATAACATGAATGCTGACCAAGTGGCCAAAGCCCTGGAGACTGTTGTTAACTCAAAACCATGAATATGTACCTCAGATCATTCAGGGGACCATCTTGGCTCAGCCCTATAATATGTGGACTTGGGGAAATAGGGTGTAGGTGGGTTAAAGACAAAGCATCACTGTTCAAATGTAAAATAAAAGGTATTTAAATTGAAGTGAATGATCTTTATTTGTTCATGTACTGTAAAACATTTGTTTCAGGTACAGTTATTTACATTTTTCACAAATGGAAAACAGATATTACTTAAATACCATACCCCTAAACACAGGGGAGGCGTGCAGAATACATGTGCCTCCCACCAATACAGTACAACACCCATTTTGTCAAGGTTTCAGCAAATATCAGTCCGGATGTAATGTGAAAAAGGCTATGAGTATATATTTATACACAAAATGAGTATAATCTTCCATGTTATACCCATTTCAACTTGACTAAATTAAATACTGTGGCTTTAATAACCGCTGAATAACATTGAAACACTTGCTTCTGTCCTTGGATGTTCCCATGTCACGTGACGGGATTCACCTTAAAAACAAAGACAAGAAAAATATAATTTACTGTTCACTAACATTTATGATAGCTGTACTGGAAGATATTACCAAGACCCATGCATACATACTACCCATGCACAACAACAGTTGATTGTAATATGGCATTTGCCAACAACTATCCTATTCATAGATGCTTTAAAACATTCAAATCCTGTTATGTACAGAGAGTTTCTATAAGTATTACCAAGCAGTGTGGATTGAGGTATCGCTCCAGGATGTAAGAGGCTCGCAGTCTGACCTCCTCCTGGCTGTTATACTGGATGGCCTCCAGAACGTGCGTCCCCTCCTGCTGCACAAACTCAGAGGCGATCTGAGAATGAGGTACACATTGAGGAGGTTTTAGCGTAATACATTCCGCAGTGTACAAAAGGGTTCCATTCCGGAATCCTGTCGGGAAGTCTACATTCCTGGCATTTGGGAAGTGCTCTGAAACACGAAGTATAGGCTAAGTTTGATGCTAGAAGTTTCCAATCCTATTGACTATTTTACATGAAGTACAGTATTCGATTTTTAATTTTTGGGACTGGGACCGTTTACGTACAATTGGATTTCCTCTATAAAGCTTTATTTTTGTTTAGGGTCCAGAAAAACACATTCCCAAGTATCTAAATGCAGAATCACAACCCCCAACATTGGAAGTATACCAACCTCAACCAAAAAAATAAAACATTCCTGGAAGTAACAACCTGAACTATTGGCACAACTTGGTTTTGATGATCTGCCTTCTGTTGGGCAGCTTCTTCAGTCTCATAATAAACCCATCTCCACTATCTGAAGAATCCATATGGGTGTTTACAAGAACAATATTTGTTGACGAGTCCAGGTTTACCTGTGAGCTGCTGGCCACCATCATACACAGCAGCTCCAGACTCAGCTGCACCACCTCGGGGTCGGCCATCCTGAGGGTTGCGCACAGTGCCGGCAGCAGGCCTTTCTGCTGCAGGTGCTGGCAGTACTCGGGTCCCTTCTCTGCAATGTTGCACAGCAGGCGCAGTGTCTAGAGTAATGGACATGGCTGATGGATGTACAGAACAGGTTTTGAAAATGCAGTGTTTTAAAAAGGCCAGCAGCTCGCCCTTACGGTAATGTTAATGCCCTTGGAGTACGGCAGGAGCTCAACGAACACAGGCACCAGGTTGAGGCAGAGCACGGCAGAGCAGAACACAGCGTTTTCAGCTGCAAAACAACAGCATAACAAGTGTAGGTACACTGTGTGTTCACGATACATAAAATGGGGAACTTCAAAACACTTCTAGCATTTCAAGTGTCTGGACTGAGGCACATTCAATTCCTCATTCAATAGCTGGATTGTTTTAAACATAAGCAGTACCATCTCAGACTGGAGCGTGCCCATACCCGTGAGGTTATTGATGACCCACAGACTCTCCCGTGCCACATGCGACTGTGGCCGCAGGAAGGCCTGAATGAAGACGCACAGCGCCACCAGCAGTCTGTTGTCTCCCAGCTGCTCCTGGCAATAGTCATACCCCGGGCCCGCCAACAGGTTCCCCAGGCAACGCAGCAAGGGAGAGATCAACTAAGAGAATTTGAAACCGAAACAAATGAAGCACGTTAGCGTTCAGTTTCACTTGCAAAGTAAGATTTTGCCTAGGAAAACAAGGCAGCTAATGCAGTATTTATGTTCACCCGATTAATGATGTAAAATATGTGAATCTGTACCATTCTCCATCATTTGATCGAGAGCGATTACCTAAATTGATAATCTAGCTTTCTAACTGTAGCTGCGATCACAGCCGCTAACTGTATTTCATGCCTGGGTCTAAATAACACCTCCTATATGCTTATGGAACCGATATTATATATCTTACCAACTCCATACCCTCTTCAGATGAGCCAGAGGCCACAGCTGCCCCCAGTTTAATCAGCAAGGAACTGCACTTTGAAATAGCCCCCTGAGCAACCAGCAGCTCATCATTGATGTTGCTGTAGGAGGAGGGTATGTTAGATTCAACAAAGCCGATACACTTCTCTGCTAACATTTCATTTGACTGTGTCTACACACTCAACATCAAAACTACAGTTCATTAAACAGGCCACAAATAATTCAGACCGAACGGGGCAACACTAAGAAGAAAGTCAGTTGCTTGGTCAATCTGTTCCTTAATAAGTTGAAACTGACTATAATAAGAATAACACCTGAGAATAAGGACTGTGAAAACGGGTATTAACTACTAGAGATCGCTAACCAAAATACTAAACAGAATTTTACTTTTCTAGAAAACATATAAATTCAGAACTGAACACTAAAATAGTTTTTAACTGCCATTCTTTTTGCCTAAAAGCAATGTTCCAGAAGCGATGGAAACTGTGGTCACCTGCAGATGATGTAGTGGAGACACCAAGCACACTCGATCGCTGCCCCGATCCCAAACTGGGAATCCGCCTGCAGCATCGCCAGCAGACGCACGGTCAACCCAGATTCTAGAACCGATCTGTAAAAGAAAAGATCAGCTGAGTCCCGAGGGTCTCCACCGACTTCATGAGCTGCTTTCAGCTGGTCTTGGGCTAGACTTGAGGTTCTTGCTGTTGTGAAGTCTAATTGTATTGGTGTAATACAACGGTGTACAGCTTCAGTAACTGTGTTTGTCATTGCAATGCATGTAATATTTTGTTCTGCTAATTAAGTACTATCTGTTTAATGAGTATTGTACTGGGTGTTCTAGAATCTTTTGGAGAGGGTCTGCGCATAATACAACACCGATTTCAACCAAGAACACAAAAAGTTTGCTTACACACACTTATATCCAGGTAAAAGTCAAAGTAGATATACCATACAGCTGAAGCAGACAAAAAGCTCGCATACATGTTCATGTTGTAATTACTTGTAGACGGAGAATGGACTAGTTCAGTTAAATGTGTCTACAGCTCAGAGGAGATGAAACGGCGAGAATCTCCAAAGAACACAATCCTCTCGTTGAATGACTAACACAAGGAAGGGTGGAAGTTGCTCACGGAATTATTTTTTCAGGTGCTTCCTTAGGCTGCAGAAGCTGGGACAGAGCGTATCCCACTGCTTCCACTACTGCAGCGTGAGGACACTGCAACAGAAAACAGATACGCCGGCTCGTCAGCTAGCTCCGCACGAGAAGAGAGTTTGCACTGAAGATTACGTCGAGGCCCGCACATCTTCTCTTTGCTTTAGACAAGGCTTCCCGATTTCTTCGCTTGCAGTACACTTCTTTCACAGGCCGTCTCCATTTAAAGTGCATAGCCACGTCTACCTTGCAGAGCTTTCCCAGATATAATCATAGCGGGCACAAGATTGGAGTGGTACCTGAATGCAGCTGGCCAGTGCTGGGATAATGCCCTGTGACAACAGCTTCTTCCGAACTGCTTCGCTTTCGGCACTCAGGTTTCCGAGGGTGTATAGACACAGCTCCTACAAAACAGGTATATCTGGGCTGATCTGGGATCCGCAGAACATAGTTAAACTGCAAACTGTTTTTTTTTTTTTTAAATGGTAATCCCTGTTAAATGTATTCTGGGTTATAACTTGGGCCAAATGCCCGTTTCCTTGAGCATCATTGCATTTGTTTACATTATTTCCAATTTGAACTCAATCAAGGATCAAGAACATCTAGATCGGGGTGCCGAGACCCAGGGTTGTGCCCATCTGGACATTCTGAGCCTCACAACCTTTATGATGAAATTGAGATTCCTGTGCTTGAGATTAGAAGTAAGACTTACCGTGAACTTGGCACTCTGACCCGAGAGGTAGGTGAGCAGGTAGGGTGTGGCCGGCAGGCAGGCCAAGGCAACGCTGGCCTCGTCTGAGTGGGAGAGCTCGTGGAGGCAATACGCCGCCTCCAGCTGCCAGATGGCGTTGGAGCCACTGAACAGGCCCACTATGACATGCATGCTGTTCTCCAACCTAAACAAGCACAATTCGCCATCTTACTCCAACTTAAAAAGCCAACCTCTGGGTTTGATCCCAGTTCTGCATCCGCAAGCTAAAATCAACGCAAAAAATAAACCCAAGCAGACCCTGACTGCTGTGCCTTACTTGACGAAGAGGAGCTGCGTCTCTCTGTGGCGCAGGGCCTTGCGGAGACTTCTCAGCCAGCGGACCCGCTCCTCGCCAGCCTGCTGGATGCCTCTGAACAGCTGCAGCACCTTATAAGCATTCAGAGATGCAATGTCAGGACCCTAATCCAACAGGCGGGCTAGAGTTTCGAAACGGCTCGATCTGCATTACCTCTTCCTTGGAGAGGAGGCCTCCCGCAGCCTCCATGCAGCCATCCTCCTCCTCCTCGCCCTGCAGGCGCCTCTTGCTCACCAGCTGCTGGTCCTTGCGAGCCTGCCGTAACACTGCAGAGACAGGATCAGATCAACCGGGGACAACTTTCATCTGACACACACCTACAGGTCTCACACCCTGATGTGGGACACTCACCTCTCTCCTGCTCTCTCCTGTTGAATTTGAACTCCTCCAAGCTGCTGCCTTGCGGGCGCAGTTTGTGCCGGACAACCTTCATCCTCCACATGTCCTGGCAATCAAACAGCGCAGGCCAGCGGGCGTTTACTGGCGCAGCATCGCTTGCAATGTCATATATAAAGTGTAGCTCCTTTCATACATCTCAAACAGTAAACTCAGGGGCAAAAGCATTACATTAACTAGAAAAGAAAACTTGGGAGCAAGAAACAGGGACAGATCTGGTTACCCTCACCGAATAAAAAGGTGAACAAAGGAATAAACGCAAAAGGTGTTGAGATTGTAATGAGCAAGAATAAAACATTTTCCAATAATAAATGAACCTGCGGTGATTACATTAGTTCTTCATGGAGACGCCTCACTCAATGCAATACAGGAGTAATGGCACTTACCTAAATCAAGTAGCGATCTCACACATACAGCACCCAACTTCACCACTGTTCATATGTGCCGTAAGCAGTTTGTGTGCTTATAATGTATTGTGACAGTAACACAGCACCGCCCGCCGCATCGCGCTCCCGGAGTCGCAGGCTGATGACGTCAGAGCGCTTTAAACGTGTTGCTTTAATGGCGCCACCAGGTGGTTCATACAATGATAACAGGGATAACACTGCGTTAAAATGTTAGATTCCCCAGCAAACGTCCGCTTCCCTTATGATCAATTAAGTACAATTAGTTACTTTTCTTCTGGGGGAACTAAAACAGGTTGATCTGTACGTTTGCTTGCTTCCTTCCACGTTTTATTGATGAAGCCTGGCGTCAATATCTGCCACATTATAGAAAACACGACAAACACATTTTGAATGTATTCAAAATATTTATTAAAATATATTTTTTTTCACGTGAAAAACAAGACAAATGATTCTCACAAGTTAAGTTGGAAAAAAAACAAGATTTGTGACAAAACGGGAGCCTCCTGATGCCATTCACTGTGAGTTCATGGTTTTATTCTAGTTTACAATTAGTTTGTTTTAACGAAGGGGAATCAATGAAACATGTAATTAATATTTTAACATTACTACCACATGTAAAAATCAGTTAGGCTCTACAAAAAACATTTTAACTCATCCAAATGAAAACGGTCCCAGTTAAAACAGATAGGATTTAACAATCCCCAATGTAAACAGTTTCAGATGAATTCTGCTAAACATTTACTAAATCTTCTACTGATGTTTTCCAAAAGACAATTAAAAAACAAAACAAACGGGCTTCCATACTGAAACCTTGAGGACAAAACATTGTCAATTATTGTTTTAAAAGGAAAATCCATTTCTTGACGATGGAGTGAAGATCAGCCACGGACAAGATTCTTCTGTCAAGCTAAAGTCTTCCTTCCGATGCATAGAAAATAAATCGCCCTGAGGAAAGACAAGAACACACACGAAAAGGTTAAAAACAATAATTTACTTCTGATTAAAAGTCTAATACATTCAGTCTCAGGGAGTAAAGCTTGTACGAGAATACCAGCATTCCTGTCACGCACTCACCTGGATATCACTTCATCATTTGCCCTTTGAAGACGTCCTCTTCTGAAAACAAACCAACAGATACAGAACTGTCAGGGGTTTGAAAGCTCAGTAAGCTTGTTTTTTAATTATCATTTTTAACGGAGGACGTCGGTTTGCAGACGGACAACTCTACCTTCCCGGCAGCAGCCTGAGCCAGAGCAGGGCTGGTCCCCAGAGAGGTGGGCATGTCGAAAGGCAATCCTTGAGACGGACGGAAAGGGGTCTTCTTGATCTTCTTCTTCTTGTCTTTCAATTTATGTTTATCTGCAACACAAACAGGAGGTTCCTGAATACTCTGAAAAGTTGCATCTAAAAAGAAACCAGACTTTAAAACGTCATGAACTGTAGTGTAGCATCGAGTAGCTGCGTCTTCACCAAACTGGAAACAAAGCACTTACTTTTGTCCGTTTTCTTCTTTACCAAACTTGGACCTGATATGGTGATGGTTGGGATCTCCTGCTTGCCATCCTCACTGGAGGTTTTGAGTTTTTTCCCCACTCTGGCCGTCTCCTTCTGGTCTTTCTTTCTCCTCTTCTTCTCGGTCACGTCTCCCACTGCCGTCTTCGTCTCTGCGCTGGGGGTTGCCTTCCCGTTCTTGCTCTTCTTCCCTTCCTCTTCAGAAGAAGCCTTCACAAAGGGCACCGAGGGAAGCGACCTCTTCCTCGCTGTGCCCTTCTGGGCGGAGGTGGCCTGTGCGTCCTCGGCCTCCCCCTCGGAGGAAGACGACGACAGCTTGTCCATGATTGACAGGAGCTCCTTGACTGTTAAGGCCGACCCGGTCTTTTTGGTCCTGCTGGCAGACGGCTTGGTGTTTTTTGTCGACGTCTTTCCATTCGAATTCACGGTCGACTTAGAAACCGCTTTTGATTTTTCCTTTTTGCTCGCCTTCTTGGCAGAAAGGGTTATGCCTGTGATGGCCGGCTCCGGGGTTGTTTCCAGTTCTGAAACATCATTAACTGTGAACGATAAACATTACAGTCACATTAGTTTCAGTTTTCCTTTTTTATTGTGCTTTACCAGATTAAGTTATCTTTCGGTTTTTAGGTTTAATAACAATATTGGCTTAATAAATACTACAAAATAAAACTACAATATGCAAAAACGTTCTTTATGCATTATAACTGATCTCTGTGGCAAGACTGCTCAGGTTTGCACATCCTTTATACTCATTTATCAAGTCTGTGAAGGTCCATTTTTATATATATGATTGTACTAGAGGCACATTTTGTTTCTCTCCTTACCGTAGAAAGAAGTTGCGTAGGCCCTCGCTAATCGTTTCCACTTTTCCACATCGATCTCAGAGTCCGAATCGCTCTTCTCTGGGCTCTCGGCAGGTTGTGGAGCACTTTTCTTTTTGCCCTTCGCAGGTGTTGCAGTTTTCTTCTGCTTTTCTTTAACTGGCATGCTTCTGGATTTTGGAGGTATGCTTTGCTGGGGCAACTGGGTCACACTCTTTCCTAAGAGAGACTTTATTCGAGGGTAAATTAAGAAAAAAAAACAAATTTCAATAGTGTGCATTTAAGAGCTTATAACAAAATGTAACAAAGTGCAAATGTACAGAAAACTACGCAACCCCTAGACTTATGGATTTGACTTTAGTTCAACGAGTGTCACCTGTGTTGCTTCAGTGTATGTACATTGGCTTTGAATTTATTCATCAGTCTACATCCTGAAAAGCCGAGAAACGTACAAGTCCACTGTAATCGACATATCGGCTGACTCTACCCCTCTAGGAACACCAGCAGATGATGTGGCGTCTCTACCTGTGAGATCTCATCTTCGCTGGAGTCCTCTGAACTGCTGCCCGATGCCAACCCCTGCCATTTCCCCTTGGGTGCAGGATGTGCGAGAGCTGGAGCAGCTGCGGGACAGACATACACTATGTGGTAAGGGCAGCTTATCAAGACATGTCGTCCATCTTGGATGCAACTCAGTGGTACTGAGACAACATCCTTTTGCAGAGAAAAGAAGAAAACTGAATATGTAAAAGTAAACTATAATTTTCAATTGTGACCTTTAAGACAAATTACATAAAGTGCTGAAGGAGTCACACATTAATTGTATTTGACCACATGCAGTCTAATTTGAAGCCCGTTCGTTCACTTTTGAAGACTCTGCAGTTGGATTTTATCCTGTTTATGCGAGCAGGAATACTCTTTACAGTACCTGTGGACTTTGTGTCTGACAGCGCCCCTCTTTCCAGATCCGTGCTGCTGCCGCTGTCACAATCCTTGCCCTTCGCTGGGGCTGCAGCCGGCTGTGTGGGAGTCTTGGCCTTTGCAGGAAGGAGTTTCTTTTTCTGCCCCCCCTTCAATGCAGACGGAGGTTTTGCTGGTGTGCTTTTCTGCAGACCTTTGGTGGCCTTGGCTGTTGGGGCTAGAAGTGACTAGAAGGTAAAGAAAGTTAGAGTTAGGGACCTTCTATAGATACAAACATTGAGTTTGTTTTTAAAATACAAAAGAAACATAAGCTACACATCTATATGTCCATGCGTAGATTAAAGAAAACAAGGTAAACAGTCCTACTAAGGACACAAGTAGATGCTGCTGAAATCTAACACCATTCTCCAAGAAGACTGTTAAATACATGATAAACGCACAACAGATAATGCCTTTGCAGTTGATCTGGAAATAGACTATAGAATGTAAATGTAGACAAAGAGATCGTATCGCTCACCTGAGAGACTTCGTGTTCATCTTCACTAGCACTGCTGTCCGTCTCTGAAGAGGCCTCTGGAGGGCCGGAAGACACAGCCAACTGCTTTGGAGTCGCCTCTGAAATGCAGAGCAGACGGTAAATATCCGCCACGACTGCAACCATTTGATATTACAAATTAGAACAAAATGAAAAGAGGAGAATATCTGGGTTTCCGCATGAACTTTCATTTGTACCAAACTCAGTAGGGTTTTCTACATACTGGGCACACATTATCCAATCTAAACTGCTTACCAAACTCATTTCCCTGCACTGAGTGTGCTCTGCTCTCATTTATAGAAGTACTTCACTATCCCCACGTAGGATTTCTCAGGGGGGCAAACCAATTTTGCCTTGTCCACGCTTTGTGTTAGAAAAGATTGTCTGTCACAAACTGAACACTGTAGCCTAACTGGAATTGCACGCAGCTTTTCCCGAGTCATACTCAGAACACCATTTTCAAAACACACTGCTATTTGGTCATCTTTATTTATTGTTTCTTTGCATTTGCTGGATACTAATGCAAAACATTGGTTGCAGTAAAGTCGTTTTCCACTAGCAATGCCAGACCTTGTTTGATTATTTATGACCAAATATGGAAGGGTATGATGTTTGAAAATACGCACGGAAAGTGCTCTTAATAAAAAACAGCTGATTATTTGAAAACCGAAGCCCCTGCAGCAATATTACTCCACAGTGATTTGGAAAGAGACTGCACATTACAAACAATACAAGCTTTCTACCTAAATCATAGTGAAAACCAAGAATGATTTTTCCTCTCCAGTTGTTGAAACAGCTGTTACAGTTGGAATAATTTTACATTTCTGGTTGCAATTTAAGAAATAAAAGAGGTCCCTTTTGTTGGTTTACGATTATGAGAAGTTTTATTGTCCCCGATTCTCCTGTTATAAATAACTGAGTCTGTAAAAAAGTATCCTCATGAAATGGCAAACATATGCAGAGAAAGTAATGGATTTAAGCTAGGTAGAAGCATGTCAGTTCAAAAAGGTAGTTTTTAATTTCCTGAAACCATACTCTATAGTTATTGTTTTCACAACCTAGCTAACATTTCTGAACATTTTGTGAATGACGGATCAAATAGCAAAAGGAGCTTAATGCCATAATCATATGAAATTGCTTTAAATCTTCAAAAAAGTTGGATGGAAGAAATTATGTCTGAGAAATCATACTTTTAGTACAGTTTCCCATTAATAAAAACACAATAAAAAGCAGACCCTGCTCTATGAACAAACCAACAGTCACTCTTATGCTAAAGTGTGATACATTAGCACTTTTGCATAAGCCTTTTTCATTTTTTGTTTTGTTTTCTAAAATTACTTTAAATTATACTTATAAGAATTCAGTTAAATCAATCATTAAAACTGTTCTGTGAATTACTATGAACAGGAATAACAGAATATAAGACAAAATCAAATGCTGTCGCAAATTATATTTTCAAATGTAATAATGCATCTGTTTCACTAACACCCATTTCTGGAAAAAACAAAACACTGGGACTTTATGAACTTGAAGCCTACAATGAAGTATGTGTATTACCGGATTTCTGTGGGGTCTTCAAAGCGTCTTTACTTTTGGAAGGGCCCTTGCTCTTACTTCCAGAGGGGCCTGGCTTCTTCCCAACGGCCGGCTCTGTGGCAGGCTTGGGCTGGGTTGCTGTGGCCGTCATGGTTGAAGCGGGAGTTGAAACCTTGCCTGGAGCCGCTTTCACTGCCGCTGATTTAGTGCTTTTGTTGGGCGCTTTCAAACTTGATTTGCGAGCAGCAGTAGATGCCTTCAGCTGTGGTGTTTGCTGTCATTTTATAAAATAGCACACTTCTTAGTAAACAAGACATTTAATGTAATCACCATTCAGGGCCATATATGGCTTGTTGCAATTTAGATTTACATATTTACCTTTAGAGTTTTCAGTGGCATCTCGTCCTCTCCTTCACTTGAATTGCTGTCCGTCTCCAAGGCTCCCGGTGCAGGCGTGGCGGCTGCAGGTTTCACAGTGGATGGTTTTGCTGGGGTACTCTTTACATCTGAAGGTGATTTGACAATAAAAACACTAGCTTATTTGGGAATAATACTAATTAGGTAAGAGTTATTCTCTTCTAAACAATCCAGATATATTTGTACCAGGCTTCTGTTGAGTTTTAGCAGCCAGTGATTCCCCCTCACTGTCTGATGAGGAGGCACTATCACTCTCCGAGATCTCGGCGGTCTTCTGTGCCACAGGGGCCTTGGCCTTGGCTTTGGCCTGGCTGGGACTGGGCAGGGTGGGTTTCACTGGGGCTGGAGTAGACACCTTTGCCAGTCCTGGCTTCACACCTGGTGTAACTGGTGTTGCTGACACAGGTTTAGCCTTTGACACTACTGATGATTTCTGCAAAAACATCCCAGTTCATAGGTCACACAATTGCAGAAAAAACAATGATAAAGAAATGACTGTGGGAAATGGGAGATTTAACTCACCTCTGCAGGCGTCTCGTCCGCACTCTCCGAGGAGTCGCTGTCACTCTCCGAGCTCTCGGCCTTCTCCGCCACAGGTGTGTCTTTGACCTGGCTAGGTCTCACTGGGGCAGGAGAGGACATCTCCGCTGAGCCAGTCTTCACATTAAGTGCTTTTCGAGGAAAAGCTGCTTTCTAAAAACGCATGAACAAAAACGAAGCAAAAAAGTGATTTACAGAAGAAAATACAATTTGAATACAAAGTGCATGATGGGAAAACAATTGTAATTAATCTGTAAACTAAAACTCTTTTTAGACAAAAGACAAAAGGCACAGTTCAACATGTAAGACCAAAACATACATTTAAATCCCTGCAAGCTTTGCAGATGAAGTTAAGGATATTATGTTCGAAAGAAGGAATGAGTGCATTTTGCTTATCATACGTTTTTGATTAGGTTCAAATGAAAATCTGGTGCATTAACAACAAAAACAAATCTAACAAATTGTTGATTTTGCCAAGATGTGCTAATCATTAGTTCTACTGGTCATATATTTTCAAAGCCCATGTCTAAAAGCCTGCTCCCTTGGAATGTTAAATCTCCGTTCTGGTATTGCATGTGAAGAGACGGATCTTTCCATTCAAAAACAGAAAAGTTAAATATTGTGCTGCCAAACACTATGGAAATGTATTTTTTTGTTCTTGTTCCTGCATCTTAGTTAAAGGAACTCATGGCAAATTAATTAAAGGATATTGGATACAGTGACCTGCATTTTCCCATTCCACTGACTGAAGTGTTTTAATGTAATGTAAGCACAGTGTCTGAAATGTTAGGCCTGCAGAAATTCAGAGTAATGGGGAGCATTCTGGAGACTTCATGGTAGATCTTCAGATAATCATTGAATGGTCTCTCCTCTCTCACATTGGGTATGTTCTATATATTACTTTATGCTTCTGCCAATATAAGCATCAATCATTCAGCCTGTGTAGTTAAATATTGATAAAGGCCATTGTTGGATGGGTAATGAAACCACAGGACATACTGGTCACCCACCTGTTGGGTAGGAGCCACCTCCTCCTCACTGTCTGAAGAGGACCCAGTCTCTGAGCTGTCTGTCTTGCTCACCACTGGGGTGGCTGTGACTTGGCTGTGTTTGGATGGGGCAGGAGCGGACACGGTCCCTGGGCCAGTCTTTATACTTGCTGACTTAAGTGGGGCTCCTGATACAGAGGTGGCCTTAGGGGTGCCAACATTTTTCTGTACCAGAAATCAAACTTTTAGTTAACAGGGCAGGTATATATATAAATTATTATTTTAAAGCTGGTATTGACGATAAATCACAAATCATGACACGCCCTCCTCACTGTGAGACGGTAACTGTTTACTGAGTCAATCATATCCCATTGTAAGCAAAATGTCAACCACAAACTAACTCGACCAGGTTATATTTTCTCACTGGCACCCTTGAGACCATTAAACCATTGCTGTCACACTGCCAAGTTAACGAGTCGCAAATGTGAGTGTTTTTGTTGCAGTTTAGACCCTGTAACTAACCTGTGCAGGAGCTTCTTCCTCACTCTCTGAGGAGGAGTCAGTGTCGCTCTCCGAGCTCTCAGCCATCTTCTGCACCACAGGGGTCTTGGCCGTGGCTTTGGCCTGGCTGGGAGTGGCCTGGCTGGGCTTCACTGGGGCTGGAGTGGACACCTTCCCCTGGCCAGTCTTCACACTGATGGATTTAGCTGGGGTTGCTGCCACAGAGTTCGTCTTTCCAGGTCCAACTGCTTTCTGCACACGACAAGATCACAGATCACAGCTTACAGATGACCAGACTGAAACGTACAGATAAATGGGACTTGGATAACTGGTGACACACTCCAAGATGTTAGCTCAGGCTTCTAGACTGACTTCATCCATTTGTGCCACTGGGGCTTCTAACATCTTCAGTTGGTGGCACCAGCACAGGATTTGGTCACCAATTAGTCGCCACTGCGTGATAACAAACTGAACCGGCTGTGTCCCATTATGTACCTGCAGTCCATACAGAACCAGGATAATGACTAGCCCTGTTTTATACATTGATTTGGATAGACTGTTAAAATAAAGTGCAAAATGTATTTATTGCAGATTTCAAAGTATCAGTCTGGCATGTGTTGTTATTTAAATGTTATAAAGTTGTGGACTTAAAATTCCAATTTTAAAAGGGTAATTTTAAATATGCTTTAGATTCAAATAAAAAAAATGTAAAGAACGATGTGTAAATGACTCGGTTGCAATGTTTTTTTTCTATGTTTGTTTGTTTTAAGTGTTACCAAAATGTGATTTCAGTTATGTCATGAGTGGAGGTTCCGTGCCAAAAACACCAACATATTGACTTGGTCCGGCTTTAACGATGATCGCATCGGAGTTGCAATGTTTCGGTATTCGATCTAAAAACAATTCTTAAATGGTAGCCTAATATCTGATCACATGATCAAAGTGTTGGAGCCCCCCAAAAAATCCTGTCTAATCATAACAATACTAAAACAAAACAAGAATTGCCTACAATGATAAAAATAAGATGGATATATTAGAAAAAAAATGCCCAAATGTACTTTCCTGTTTAATAGGTTATGAGGAGTCACACTTCAAATGACACTAGTCTCACAGCACTTGCTCATGGAACAGCCGTAATTAAACATCTCAGTTTATTTGACAGAAAATGTTTTACCTATATAAAAGTTTTACATATTTCTCAATATGTTAAATAATAACAAGTAGCCCCACATAGTTTTTTAACTGTCTGCAACTCAATGTTTTAGAAAATGGCAAAATAATATAGTCTCATAAATTCTCCCATGATTTTTAGGAGAAGAAAAATGCATGTTAACTGCAGCTACACCAGTGTCTTCAGAGGTATGTTCAAAAACCATTGTTATGGAAATATGTTGATGCTACAGCTGTGAACAACCTGACCGACACAGAGTCCAATGTCTCACACCAGTTTCTATCGCGGCTGCAGGTTATTAAGCACAGCTTTATATCTTTCTCTCTGTCTGTCTGTCTGTCACTCTCATATATATATATATATATATATATATATATATTTATTTATTTGTATTTATTTATTTATTTTAAAGCCAGTATTGATGATAAATCACAAATCATGACACACCCTAATCACTGTGAGGCGGTAACCGTTTACCAGCCCAGACATAGTCATCATATCCCATCATAAGCAAATTGTCAACCACAAACTAACTCGACCAGCTACATGTTCTCACTTGCACCATTGTGACCAATAAATAATTGCAGTCACACTGCCAACCATGTGAAAGGGTCGCAAATGGGAGTGTTTTTGTCGCAGTTTAGACCCTGTAACTAACCTGTGCAGGAGCTTCTTCCTCACTCTCTGAGGAGGAGTCAGTGTCGCTCTCCGAGCTCTCAGCCGTCTTCTGCACCACAGGGGTCTTGGCCGTGGCTTTGGCCTGGCTGGGAGTGGCCTGGCTGGGCTTCACTGGGGCTGGAGTGGACACCTTCCCCTGGCCAGTCTTCACATTGATGGATTTAGCTGGGGTTGCTGCCACAGAGTTCGTCTTTCCAGGTCCAACTGCTTTCTGCACACGACAAGATCACAGATCACAGCTTACAGATGACCAGACTGAAACGTACAGATAAATGGGACTTGGATAACTGGTGACACACTCCAAGATGTTAGCTCAGGCTTCTAGACTGACTTCGTCCACTAGTGCCACTGGGGCTTCTAACATCTTCAGTTGGTGGCATCAGCAAAGGATTTGGTCACCATTTTGTCGCCACTGCGTGATAACGAACTGAACCGGCTGTGTCACATTATGTACCTGCAGTCCATACAGAACCAGGATAATGACTAGCCCTGTTTTATACATTGATTTGGATAGATATGCTGAGACTTAAAATAAAGTGCAAAATGTATTAATTGCAGATTTCAAAGTGTCAGTTTGGCATGTGTAGCTTTCTGAGATGGGCTGATGACATTGATGGTCTCAATGGAAATAGTTTTTTAAATGTTATAAAGTTGCCGACTTAAACTCTGGACTTTAAAAGGGGCATTTGATATACATTTAGGTTCATAAATATTTGGACAGTGACACAATTGTCATTATTTTGGCTCTGTACGCCACCACAATGGATTTGAAAGGAAACAATGATTACTTTTGAGTAATCAAAAGTAATCCTAACAATTACTTTTGAGCACCTAAAATCAGGGGGAACACATTTAAAAATTGGTGTAATTCCTACACCGTTCACCCAATTTGGATGTAATTACCCTCAAATTAAAAATGAAAGTCTACACTTAAAGCACATCTTGATCGTTTCTTTTTAAATCCAATATGGTGGCGTACAGAGCCAAAATTATGACAATTGTGTCACTGTCCAAATATTTATGAACCTAACTATATGCTTTTGATTCAATTAAAAGACATGAAACCGATGTGTAAATGACTCCGTTGCAATGTTGTTTCTTGTTTGTTCTTTTAAGTGTTACCAACGTGTAATTTCAGTTTTGTTGTGTGTGGAGGTTCCGTAATAAAAAATACCAACATATTGATTTTGACACGGAGACCAAAAAAGCATCCCATCTTATCATAACAATACTAAAACATAACAAAAATAACCTACAAGGATAAAAATAATATGGATAAAATAAAATAAATCCTAAGTGTACCATAAAACTTCAATTAAACGCCCCCAGCATTTATTCCAAATAACTACAAGAAGCCCCGGCATCAATTGGAGACGGTGATTGTAGGAGACTGGCGTTTGTAGTAAACATTCATAAATAAAAAGACATTGCGGACTCATGCAGGGTAAGAAGAGCCTGGAAACACTGCTTCATTGCAGAAGTAACCTAATAGGCCAGGCTTTTATTTCTTTATTTTTGTCATTATTATTATTTTTTAAATATTTGCTTTCCAAAGATTCAAACAAATCACATTCAATGTATGGTGACCTATACACAGGATTGAAAACAAGATACAGCTCATTCTGTTAGCAGTCTAAGAGTTGATATACTGTGAACTCTCACTAAATAAACAAAAAGCACTTCAACAAAACTATGGAAATACGCTTTAAACCAAACCATCAACATTATACTTCATTAATGCTTTGTTTATGTCGCAATTGACAGTTAGTTCAATCACTGCAATTAACAGCAATACAAATATACAGCTATATGAGTGTGTGTATATACATATATAGTTAAAGTGAGAAATAAATTAATACAAACACAAATTATGGTGTTTTTTTAAATTATTATACGGTATACATATTTACTAAAAACAAGAAAGACACCTAACCCGGCATTTATTAGAGACCAGCTTTTTGTTTACATGATTATGCAGATCAACCCGCCGACTATTGGAGACTGGCTGCTATTTGAGGCCTGGCGAATATTGGAAGTTTTACGGTATGTTCCTATTTAATGGGCTATGAGGAGCCAGAATGAATGACAATATTAGCATAGCACTTGCTCAAGAAACGGCCATAATTACACATCTCAATAAGTTTATTAAAAAAAATAAAAAAAGTTGTATCCATATACTATTTTTCTTTATGTTGAATAATAATAACAAGTAGCCCCACATAGATTTAACTGTACACAACATTTTAGTACGTGAGAATCATGTGAGAATTTATTAGAATGTTACAAAAAGAAGAATGCGAGTTGACTGCAACTCCACCAGTGCCTTCAGAGGTTCATTCAAAAACTTATGGAAATATGTTGATGCTACAGCTGTGAACAACCTGACTGACACCTAGTCCAATGTCTCACACCAGTTTCTATCGCGGCTGCAGGTAATCAAGTACAACTTATATATGAATTGTAGGATAAACTAGAGTGGACCAGAATATATATTATAGTTTATCCGAGACTCGTTAATCTGCCAAATTCACAATTCCGCCAAAAATCGCCAATAAGTAATTCATTTCCATTACAAAACAAACTGTAAATCCACCAATTTTCAAACAGCCATCTGCCAAACAGGATTGAATCTCAGTATCTGTATTCAGTTCTCGTTAGTCTGCCAAACGGGAAGTCATCCAACGTTAATAAAAAACGTTGACTCTTGGATACGATAAAATAACTCCAAACTAAAGTGTTTACTATAAACCAAACTGGAGCACAGAATCAAAATTACACACTCAAAACCCATAGGAATCAAGGTGAAAAAAACACTCAACAAGTAAAATGATCTTTTCAATCGAAAAGATAAACTCACACAAACTTGTAAACCCCCATAGGCAGTGCCAACAACCGAATCGGAAAATGTCACACCTCTTCTAGGTTCTGATAATATGCTGTACACAAACAGTAATATTAGTCCACTGGATTAAAATAACCCCTTATTTCCCCACCCCATTAAGATAAGGTAGACGGAATTAAACATAACATGTTGTTTCCATGCAGTGTTATGCGAGGGGGAAATGACACAACCATTTCTCACTGCCACCCTTGTGACCAATACAAAATGTTAGGTCGCACTGTCAAGTGAAATGGCCGCAAATGCAAGTGTTTTTGTCGCAGTTTAGACCCTGTAACTAACCTGTGCAGGAGCTTCTTCCTCACTCTCTGAGGAGGAGTCAGTGTCGCACTCCGAGCTCTCAGCCGTCTTCTGCACCACAGGGGTCATGGCAATGGCTTTGGCCTGGCTGGGAGTGGCCTGGCTGGGCTTCACTGGGGCTGGAGTGGACACCTTCCCCTGGCCAGTCTTCACACTGATGGATTTAGCTGGGGTTGCTGCCACAGAGTTCGTCTTTCCAGGTCCAACTGCTTTCTGCACACGACAAGATCACAGATCACAGCTTACAGATGACCAGACTGAAACGTACAGATAAATGGGACTTGGATAACTGGTGACACACTCCAAGATGTTAGCTCAGGCTTCTAGACTGACTTCGTCCACTAGTGCCACTGGGGCTTCTAACATCTTCAGTTGGTGGCATCAGCAAAGGATTTGGTCACCAATTAGTCGCCACTGCGTGATAACGAACTGAACCGGCTGTGTCCCATTATGTACCTGCAGTCCATACAGAACCAGGATAATGACTAGCCCTGTTTTATACATTGATTTGGATAGACTGTTAAAATAAAGTGCAAAATGTATTTATTGCAGATTTCAAAGTATCAGTCTGGCATGTGTTGCGTTCTGAGATGGGCAGTTCTCCTGAATTCTAACTAGTAAAATAAAATAAATATTAAAAATAATATTAAACAAACAATAGATTGTCAGCAGAGGTAGATTGTACATTGGTTATTTAAATGTTATAAAGTTGTGGACTTAAAATTCCAATTTTAAAAGGGTAATTTTAAATATGCTTTAGATTCAAATAAAAAAAATGTAAAGAACGATGTGTAAATGACTCGGTTGCAATGTTTTTTTTCTATGTTTGTTTGTTTTAAGTGTTACCAAAATGTGATTTCAGTTATGTCATGAGTGGAGGTTCCGTGCCAAAAACACCAACATATTGACTTGGTCCGGCTTTAACGATGATCGCATCGGAGTTGCAATGTTTCGGTATTCGATCTAAAAACAATTCTTAAATGGTAGCCTAATATCTGATCACATGATCAAAGTGTTGGAGCCCCCCAAAAAATCCTGTCTAATCATAACAATACTAAAACAAAACAAGAATTGCCTACAATGATAAAAATAAGATGGATATATTAGGAAAAAAAATGCCCAAATGTACTTTCCTGTTTAATAGGTTATGAGGAGTCACACTTCAAATGACACTAGTCTCACAGCACTTGCTCATGGAACAGCCGTAATTAAACATCTCAGTTTATTTGACAGAAAATGTTTTACCTATATAAAAGTTTTACATATTTCTCAATATGTTAAATAATAACAAGTAGCCCCACATAGTTTTTTAACTGTCTGCAACTCAATGTTTTAGAAAATGGCAAAATAATATAGTCTCATAAATTCTCCCATGATTTTTAGGAGAAGGAAAATGCATGTTAACTGCAGCTACACCAGTGTCTTCAGAGGTTTGTTCAAAAACCATTGTTATGGAAATATGTTGATGCTACAGCTGTGAACAACCTGACCGACACAGAGTCCAATGTCTCACACCAGTTTCTATCGCGGCTGCAGGTTATTAAGCACAGCTTTATATCTTTCTCTCTGTCTGTCTGTCTGTCACTCTCATATATATATATATATATATATATATATATATTTATTTGTATTTATTTATTTATTTTAAAGCCAGTATTGATGATAAATCACAAATCATGACACACCCTCATCACTGTGAGGCGGTAACCGTTTACCAGCCCAGACATAGTCATCATATACCATCATAAGCAAATTGTCAACCACAAACTAACTCGACCAGCTACATGTTCTCACTTGCACCATTGTGACCAATAAATAATTGCAGTCACACTGCCAACCATGTGAAAGGGTCGCAAATGGGAGTGTTTTTGTCGCAGTTTAGACCCTGTAACTAACCTGTGCAGGAGCTTCTTCCTCACTCTCTGAAGAGGAGTCACTGTCGCTCTCCGAGCTCTCAGCCGTCTTCTGCACCACAGGGGTCATGGCAATGGCTTTGGCCTGGCTGGGCTTCACTGGGGCTGGAGTGGACACCTTCCCCTGGCCAGTCTTCACACTGATGGATTTAGCTGGGGTTGCTGCCACAGAGTTCGTCTTTCCAGGTCCAACTGCTTTCTGCACACGACAAGATCACAGATCACAGCTTACAGATGACCAGACTGAAACGTACTGATAAATGGGACTTGGATAACTGGTGACACACTCCAAGATGTTAGCTCAGGCTTCTAGACTGACTTCGTCCACTAGTGCCACTGGGGCTTCTAACATCTTCAGTTGGTGGCACAAGCACAGGATTTGGTCACCAATTAGTCGCCACTGCGTGATAACGAACTGAACCGGCTGTGTCCCATTATGTACCTGCAGTCCATACAGAACCAGGATAATGACTAGCCCTGTTTTATACATTGATTTGGATAGATATGCTGAGACTTAAAATAAAGTGCAAAATGTATTCATTGCAGATTTCAAAGTGTCAGTCTAGCATGTGTAGCTTTCTGAGATGGGCTGATGACATTGATGGTCTCAATGGAAATAGTTTTTTAAATGTTATAAAGTTGCCGACTTAAAATCTGGAATTTAAAAGGGGCATTTGAAATACACTTTAGATTCAAATAAACATTTATGTTAGAAGAAGGAAAATGCAAGTTGACTACAGTGACACCAGCATCTTCAAAGAGGTACGTTCAAAAACAGTTATGGAAATGTATTGATGCAACAGCTGTGAACAACCTGACCGACACCGAGTCCAATTTCTCACACCAGTTTCTATCGCAGCTGCAGGTAATTAAGCACAGCTTTATATACGGATGGGTGACAAATTAAAGGAAAAACATGAATAAGTGAGTGGAGGAACATAACGAATGCAGATGCCTCCAAACAGGTATGATACAAATAAGCAATTAACATACAATCATGCTCTGTGGCATGTATAAAAATGCTGAGCAGGCCCAGTTGACCTCGATTTTGTAACAAGATGGCAAGAGGAAAGGATGTAAGTGACGTTGAGAGAGGGGTCATTACTGGGGCACCATAGTTACTGGTCTACAGAGATGTGGAAAAAAGTGATATGGTCAGATGAGTCATCCTTCACCAAAGTCTCGACAAGGGGGCGAGTGCATGTGTGGGACACCAAGAGATCGGTACAGGCCTGACTGCATGACCCCTACAGTGAGGGGGTCCGGAGGCTCTGTTATGCTGTGGGGGGTGTTTTCCTGGCATGTTTTGGGTCCACTTGTCCCCTTAGAGGGAAAGGTCACTGCAAATCATTACACAGTTATTCTGAGTGATCACCTTTATCCTGTGGTGACACATTTCTATCCTGATGGGAGTGGGCTCTTCCAGGATGACAATGTCCCATCCACAGGGCACGAGAGCTCACTGAATGGTCTGATGAGTATGAAAATGATGTGAATCATATGTTCTGGCCTTCACAGTCACCAGATCTCAACCCAATTGAACACCTATGGGAGATTCTGGACTGAGTGTTAGCGCTCTCCACCACCATCATCAAAACCCCAAATGAGGGAATATCTTTTGGAAGAATGGTGTCCATCCCTCCAGTAGAGTCCAGAGACTCATAGAATCTGTACCAAGAGCACTGAAGCTGTTCTGGGGCTTGTGGTGCCCAACACCTCACTGAGACACTTTATGTTGTTTTTTCCTTTAATTTGTCACCAGTCTGTATATTTGTCCACTCTAATTTATCCGCAACTCATCAATCTGCCAAATTCGCAATTCCACCAAAAATCGCCAATAAGTAATTCACTCCAATTACAAAACAACCCGTAAATCCACCAATTTGCAAACCGCTATCTGCCAAACAGGATTGAATCTTAGTACTTATATTCAGATCTCATTAGTCTGCCAAATGGGAAGTCATCCAACATTAATTAAAAATGTTCACTCTTGGATACGATAAAATAACTCCAAACTAAAGTGCTTACTTTAGCTGCTGTACACAAACATTAATATTTGCCCACTGGATTAAAATAACCCCTTATTTCCCCACCCCATTAAGATAAGGTAGACAGAATTAAACATAACATGTTGTTTCCATGCAGTGTTATGCGAGGGGGAAATGACAACCATTTCTCACTGCCACCCTTGTGACCAATACAAAATGTTAGGTCGCACTGTCAAGTGAAATGGCCGCAAATGCAAGTGTTTTTGTCGCAGTATAGACCCTGTAACTAACCTGTGCAGGAGCTTCTTCCTCACTCTCTGAGGAGGAGTCACTGTCGCTCTCCGAGCTCTCAGCCGTCTTCTGCACCACAGGGGTCATGGCAATGGCTTTGGCCTGGCTGGGCTTCACTGGGGCTGGAGTGGACACCTTCCCCTGGCCAGTCTTCACACTGATGGATTTAGCTGGGGTTGCTGCCACAGAGTTCGTCTTTCCAGGTCCAACTGCTTTCTGCACACGACAAGATCACAGATCACAGCTTACAGATGACCAGACTGAAACGTACAGATAAATGGGACTTGGATAACTGGTGACACACTCCAAGATGTTAGCTCAGGCTTCTAGACTGACTTCGTCCAGTAGTGCCACTGGGGCTTCTAACATCTTCAGTTGGTGGCACCAGCACAGGATTTGGTCACCAATTTGTCGCCATTGCGTGATGATAATGAACTGAACCGGCTGTGTATATTTTCTCACTGGCACCCTTGTGACCAATAAAAAACTGCTGTCACACTGCAAAGTTAACGAGTCGCAAATGTGAGTGTTTTTGTCGCAGTTTAGACCCTGTAACTAACCAGTGCAGGAGCTTCTTCCTCACTCTCTGAGGAGGAGTCAGTGTCGCTCTCCGAGCTCTCAGCCGTCTTCTGCACCACAGGGGTCTTGGCCGTGGCTTTGGCTTGGCTGGGAGTGGCCTGGCTGGGCTTCACTGGGGCTGGTGTGGACACTTTACAAGGAGTAACACCTATTTTCTAAACACAAAAAAAACACAATCAGTCCGAAATAAAAAAAATACAAAAAGATCTGAAAAATACAATGTATTCTTCACACTAACTTGTGCAGGAGCCTCATCCTTGCTTTCTGAAGAGTCACTATCACTGTCCGAGCTCTCGGCCTCTGCCACAGGGGCATCTTTAGCCTGGCTGGCCTTCACTGGTGCTGGAGCGGACGCCTTGCCAGGGCCAGCCTGCCCACTGGCTGATTTAGCTGGAGTTGCGGGCACAGCTGCTTTCTGAATACAACAAGAACAAGCACAGGCAATACATTACAACAAAAAAAAAACATTTTTAAGAAACTAGGGCTTGGAAAACTGGCTGTAGATTCCAAGATGTTGACGAACCTGTGCAGGAGCTTCATTCTCACTCCCCGAAGAAGAGTCGCTGTCTCTCGCGGGGCTCTCAGCAGTCATCTGCAACACTGGCGCAGCCCGGGCTGGACTGGCAGTCTGCTTGCTTGGTCTCCCTGGGGCCGGAGAGGATACTTTTCGGAGGGCATTTTTTTGTTGGTTTACCACTGGAGTTCCGACAGCCTTCTACAACATATACACACACACACACACACACAAAACTAGATATACTTTACAAAAAAGGGGTAAACTATCTTTAATTTACACAATTAAGGTCGCAGGCCCAGTCTTCACAAATCACATGTTTCTCATCACAGATGTACCATTCTTAGCTAAGCAACTGAAAAAGGTGTGCTTTTTCCAACACAGATGTCTCAAATCTCCATAAAGCTGCCTCGGCACAGCTGCTGGCTTTGTTTTGTATAACTTTTAATATAAAAGCACAAGACCTGGGGGAGTTTCTGCGGTTCCTCCTCCAAGTCGGATTCCTCGCTGGACGACTCCTCACTGCTGCAGATATACGAGGCTGGAGGCACAGGAGCTTAAAAACCAAACAGACAAACTACGGTTTTCAAAAGTTCATCTGTGAGATTTTAAATAAAAAAACGTCTGCAGTCAGAAACCAGTTAAACTAGAGTAGCTTTACAGAAATAACAGAAGCGCGTGTACCTGGCGCGGGTGCCTTCTCAGTGTCGTCCTCCTCCGAACTCTCAGTGCTGCTCACAGGATCAGACAGGCGAGACTTCTTCGTTGCAGAGTCGTCCCCATCCGTCTGTGACTTTCTTTTCTTGGTATTCTCAGGAGCTCTGAAATGTGTGTGTGTGTTTAACTAAATATGACAGTAAAGGCAGAGATCAAAGCCATGGTAGCACTGGACTTCCCACTGGTTAAATAGATGTAAGGTGGAAGAGCAGAGTAGTATTTAGAAACTGAGGAAAATGTTAAACTGAACTGTTAAAAAAAAGAAAATGAAAAAAAGAAACAAAAGTGACCTGTAACTGTTACATTGTATTTCATGTTACTCACTTAGTCCAGCTTGTGTAGATGTCTTGTAACGAAGCTGTCAGTGCTGGGATACCTTTCTGTATATATAAAAAGTGAAACAATACAAAGTATTCAAATGGACAGTTTTTAGGCGCTGTGCATGCAATTGGTTACTTTTTCCCCCAACAGAGGCAAACCGTTATTAATACCCATCGCATGCATTCGTTTATTGATGAAAGAGTATTTTACCACCTGCCCAACATGAACTTTCTCAATTATTTCGAGAACACACATCTTAAAGAGAAAAAGCATGCATCATATTAAAATCAGTTATTTATATCAAATTAGTTTGGGTGGTTCTTATTTTAAAATACTGTAGCTATCAGATTCATTTGAGTTAACTGATTCAGACTGTGCATCTGTACAACGCATAAGAAATTAAACATGCCATGCAATGGACCTTAGACAGTACCTGTGCAACATGCTTTTTGACCTCCTTGGCAGCTTTTTGGTATCCGTTCTCGCTTAGATGCTTATAAATCAAATGTAACAATTCATTTTTTAACGCGTCGCCGTCTTTCGAAGACATCCTGTGTGTCAAAAATCACCCCGAAATGCAACAAATGTAAATACAACTGAATTAAACATACACCGTGCTTTCTCCTAGAGCCTCCATGCAGTCACCTTTCACCTTTGACTGCCAAAGTATTTTCTCTATGTTCCGCCTCTTCATCGATATGCATTCTGGGAAGCGTAGTTCAGAAGCGCACTTAACTATGGCTTGTATAAGCAGCACGCACAAATGACATGCATAGGAAAACACGCAGGGTTGTGTGATTTTTTATTGAGATATACTGAAAATCTAGTAGATATAGTGTCTACTGATTGTAAATGCTATTGAGAAAGGAGACAGCACTGCGCAAAAAGGCATAGGGGGCGGGGGGGGGGGGGTACACATCTAGAAGATCTTGGCCACATGCTTAGCAAGGCTAAGATGTCGTTATCTCGTCCTTTCATGTTATTATGGGTATGTTTCTTATTTTACTATTATTTAAACCTGACACACAATGTTCCTTGTAGTGTAGATCGGATTGAAAGGTGTTCAAGAGTCCCCTGGACACATATAGATGTGCTCACAAGGTGGCACAGATTAGCTACTGTTTTATATTCCCACATACATTTTTGGCGGAGCAAATTAGATGAGTATCTTTCATGCATCATCATCATCATCATCACTACAGTACATGTCTGATACAATCTGAAGGGGGAAAAGGACTGGTGGATGTGTTGCTGCAGAACAGCAGGTGGTATTGTTCCCCCTAGTTTTCACTACTATCCTGCTACCTTTCCGTATAACCCTTGTGATATTTTATTACATAACTGCCGCTGTCAGTGCTGTTCTGATTATTCTGCTCCATAAATCTTACAAAATATACTGACTTTACTACTTTTCTCTCGCAATACACTTTAATGACTGTATACTGCATTACTCACTCAGACACATATGTAAAGTGTAACGAGACAGTAAAGTAGTAGTATACTTATATTTCACTTAACTACTTGTGAAACTCCTTAACATACATTCAAAAGAAAAGGGTTTTAATGGTGTTACTCAGAAAACACACTCAATTGACAAGACGGCATTTCTACCACAGGAGCAAAAGTTACATGTGTTGCAGCTTTTAGAATCTGATGGACGGATTTCTCAAAATGAAAATGGCACAATTCCCCAAAGGAAAAAATGATTTGTTTGTTTTAGACAACCACTAATTACACTTTTGATGTAAGGTTTATAGTTATCCCAAATTGTTCTGTTTTTAAAAATGTATTAATTCTTTAGGCGCTTATTCCAACTGACACTCACTAAAAATTTGTTTCCAGTATGAGATGGAAATCCATATAGTCATGCTCTGGTAGCATTTGTGCAAAAAGCTGATGGGCTGTCACTGGCTAATAATTGAAATGTCTGAGCAAACAGGGATAATGTAACTGCATGCTGGTGGGCCTGTTGTTTGCAGAGCACTCACATCTTAGAGGACTGTGGTAACAAAAGCCAACTGGCATGAGAAAACAGACGAAATTATGTGGCAAAAAATGACAATACATCTCATGCAGGGGTTCCCGTCTCTAGATCTTGGGCGCTGGGGACCGCTGTGGTTTGATTCAGCTGAGCTATAACCTTACCATTTATATAACTGGAGCAATTCAACCCACATCTCTAGGCATTCCTGATTTAAAGAGAACTAGAAAACTAGATCTCAGTCCTTGAGCACTTGAGTTGGTGACCTCTACCATGTTCGTTTGGTTTTAGAAACATTTGTCTAATAAATTGAGATTTTAGCAGTTTTACATAGGAATTGTTTAATTGATTGTAAGTGCTCTAAGCAGGCAATGGAGTCTAGTAAGGAAATGGAAAAAAGTAGTACATTTCCATAAAATCTCAGAAGGGTGTTGTAACAGCACCATGGAAGTATAATAAAAATTTGAGAGCAACAGAAATATGAGATTACAGTATGGAAACCCAAAATGCTCCAAGTGTGTCTGAAAATGTCAGTAAATTAAAAACAACATCTTAAATAATAGGAATATGTGGTTGTATAGTTTATCCTCCTAAAACTACTTTAAAAAATGATATTTAATTTTAGTAAGGGTTCATAGAAACATCTGGGGTATTTTTTTATAAGTATTTCTGGTCCCAGTACTATTTTCTATTTCACCTGGTGCTATTCTGAACATATTTATTTGGAGAGCTATTAAAATCGAATTGACCCTCGGCTCACCTTGCATTTGGTAGCTGACAAGGCTCCTACAGTAACGTGTATAACTAGTGCTGCTGCATACTCTGAATTAAAGATCTTGTTGGAACACTGTGTACTTCAATTGTGCAGCCTCCCCCACTTCGGCACTTCATACTTGAGAAATGGAAATCTGCCAGAAGAAACAAACCAACACAGCAAGGTCATATTTCATATTTTGTAAAGATTTCATAGCTTTCCTAAGACTAACTTCTCTACATCGTGAAGAACTGTTTCAAAAAGATCAGATCCTGATTTTACAAGGCATGCTGACACAAAAAGTTTGAATAACATTGGCTAGATAAAGCAAGACATTATGAAAAGCTTGTGGAACAGTCATACCATATATGGGTTCCTATGTTGCTGGTTGAAGACATCAACTTAGAACCCATATGAAGAGAACCAATGCCAACTGGAGATTGAAGAAAGTCATTAGGACTAGATCCACTACATTATACCAATCTGTCTGCACTGGGGTCGCTCAGCTGAGCCCTGTTCTCAAGTACTCTTGGCTTCAGAAGCGTGGAAACAAGTTTCAGTGAAAAGAAGATCATATCTGGCTAGTGTGGGAGTAGTCAAATGCCAGACCCTCTAATCCATGTGAGTGCCTCAAAGGATTGCAAGTTTGACGGCCACTTTTTTTTTGTTTACATTAATATTCGGTCTCCCTTGTTTTTGGAAAGGACATGTTAAATGGATGGAAATAAAAGCAGAAATGGTACCGTGAGAGCTGAGAGAGAGAGAGAGAGAGAAAGAGAGAGAGAGAGATACATCGACTGCTAAGAAAATACCAGTCTTGGCACAACAATCTTTATTTGTACTCATGGTGCTGATTCAATTACTAATGGGCCTGAAAAACATTTATGCCACATCCGCTGCATAAAAAGTAACAGAGCTTCACTCCCGGTGGAATCCTAGAGCAGGAAGAATGATTCAGAAGCAAATAACTGAACAATTTGCTGAAGCGAGAGAATACCATCACTGGAGTGAATGTCTGACGTTTAAGGCACAAGAGTTTAGCAGTCTTATACATGGGACCATTGAGTCACTTCATAGGTTGCCTCTACCTTTTTTTTACCTTTAATAGGGTGGCTTTAGTCAGGCTTCCAAACTGAAATACTTTTGTCAGCCCATCTGTAAGTAATTATGCCGCAGGCTGAGCACTATTAGGTGAGCTGGACTGATAACTCTGGCAACTCTCCCAGAATGCCTTCCTTGATAATACAGTAATTTACTCCAGCTGTAAAATCTCCCTCTGTCTTATTCTCTCTCCTTTACATCTCTTTCCCCATCTCTGGCAATTGTGCACAAAGGAACAAAAGAGTCTCAATATTCTAATCTGAATGAATTACGCTTTAACATACCTTAGTTAACTATAAATCACTAGGGAGAGAACTAATAAACATTGTCTCGCACTGGATTCGTAATGGCAAAACTTGGGTAAAAAACAGCCGTTTGGTTCTTTTTGAGTCCAAATCTAGGAGGGAAATGAAAAAAGGGACAGTTGTCCACAGCCAAGTGTTTGGGTTAACTTAATCCACTAACGGGTGCCTCAAATCTTTAGTTGCTGTCAAAATGTGCCAGTGGAGAGATTTGTATGCTTTGTTCCAGATACATATTTGATCTGAATATGACTACATGAAACACAACTGGCAGATGGCTTGCTAAGTTAAAGCAGAGATGAAACCTAGTAAAAGTAACATCTGGAAAGAATTAACATTCTTCAAGATATTAAAACAAAAACGCTTAAGTCATGATCACTGGTCACAGATGTCTTACTGTAGGCCAGTCGAGTGCCACATGAATATAGTCCGAGAAGACCCGCAGCAAAAGATCTTGTAACTTTGGGCAAACACGATTTCAGGGAAGGCAACAGAGCAGCCAATTTTGAAGAGGCAGGTGTGTTTGGATTTATTCGGATGAAGGCTGTGAACAGAAAGTAGCGGATACGCACAAAACAGTGTTCTGTAGCCGTAAGGAGGAGGTATGCTTTTTGGAACCCAATCTGAGAGGAGCAGTATTCTCTAGGGCTGCCCGGACTAGTGCAACAGCAAACCAGGAGGTCTGCGAAGGCTCCTAAAAGGGAGCATTCATTTGAGAAGCCAACAAGGAAAACAGAATTTATTCCAAATTCAACACCCAAGTTTTCTCAGTTTGTCCAGCTCTATGCGCATGTGAGTCTGGTTTAACCCTAGAAACTACTTTATGGTTCATTATGGATTTATTTTTTATTTTTTTGGTGGCCGCCTTTGACTTTAGACTGAATGCTTCAAGTTGGGCTCTTTCTGAACAGAGGATCATTCATAGGGAGGTTCAGCTGTCCAAAAACATGATGTAAAGTCTGCCTCACTAAAAGACAATATAAAAATTGGCATGGATGGATGAAACTGGCCCAACACAAAAATAATAATAAAGTTCTGACGGAAAATATGTTTAAATTGTAATTACTACTAATTTTTCTGGATCATTTTGACAAATCATCCCAAATTAGCTGAAAGAAGTAAAAGCATATGTTTAGCACACAGTTTGGAATTAGTAAATAACATATGTATGAGAAAATATGACTGATAATCATACAAGAATATGTGTTACAGAGATTCGTTTTGGCCATTCAAAACAAGAATAATTAAATGCTCTGCTTTACGGTCTCAATTTGTCATAATGAACACAATTACATTATTAATCCATAAACCTGAATACATTGTTTATGCTGCAGTCCAGTTAAAATAGTCTCTAGTCCCTAGCAGGATGATGAGTACAGATGTCCAAATTGGGGTGATGAAAGCGCTGTCTAAACAGTCATGTCCCTGAGTGGTTTATCTGAGGTCTTTATTCCAAGTGTTGTTGAAAATGTATTATACCAATGACTCACAACACTTACAATAAACATCTGTAGGCTGAGAACAGCACATTACCCATATAAAAAAACACTGAATACTAATAAACAGTTATGTCATCTTTCACCAGTTTTTTTCACGAATTATGAATTGAACTGGAAATAGTTTACAGCTCTGTAGATGAGAATGCCACAGTGGCAAGTCCCATTGTTCTAGTGAGAAAGCTGTGAAATAATTTCCATTTTGTCTTCCCATTGCGTGGCCATTTACATTAGAGCACCTAGGCTGGATACGTGACATTAAAATTATTTAATCAGCTCCCTGATCTGCCATCCAATGATTCCAGGCAAACAAAATACGCTTTGCATGACCAGATTGGCTTTTCTTGGTCGAAATATACTCTTTCGTAGTGCTATTTTCCCCTTTATTTTATGTTACATTTTTAATAGCTGTTGGACTAAACCCAGTCATACTTTGCTGATAGGAAAAATATACGACTTTCATTATACATGCCAGCATTACAGTTTTGTTTTTAAGGAAAGAAGCAACAAGTCAGTCTCTCAGAAACACAATGCACAATGCAAATATTCTGTTTATTCATTGTTCTTATTGAGCTACATGGGAATGACCATGACACCTATACCAGTAATGAGAGCATTTCATCCTGTTTCCTGAGTAAACAAGCTAATGACTGTGATTTTTATGGTCCCAGTTGCCAAAATCACATACATATATAAATATATATATTGGTGGTTTTAATCCTGCAGCAGCTGGAGCAGAGTTGATTAGATGAATGTAAATGTGTTACAATACTCCAGTGCATTTGTAAAGAAAACATCAAACCTTGATTAGATGGTATTTAGATAAGTGACACCCAGCATAGCTGCCTTCTAATCTGAGGGAAGCAGACCCCTCGCTGCCTGATTTCCCTGTCCCTGTAAGCTGAGGAGCGTAATTGCTCAGCAAAACAATATAAAAGGGATTTCAGCACAGAAAAGCAGGGAGGTGGGATGGGAATTTTGGAAAGTCTTTGAGACAATTCACCTAGGTTAGTGTTTCACTGCTCTTCTTACTGGGGGCATAAATGAAATATTTGATTTAACCAGGCGGTCTAACAGTTTTGTAAAATTAATTAAAAAATAAAATTGTCTTTAATGAAGCCAAGATAAGTACTGCAGAGTATATTGCAGTATATTACCAATAAGTATATTGGTAAAGTATATTTATTTAATAGATTTCAATGGAATCCAATCAAGGTTCAAAATGAAAACATTCCACTTCTATAAAGAAAAACTTTGCGAATAGTACAACATGGAGTTGAGATTCAAAGTCTGACTTCATTTTTATAGTTGCAGTTGTCAGCTACTTTAAATTCAAAAATCAGTAATTCCTTCTTTTTATTCTCCAAGCCTGCGTACACTGGAACCTTTGAGAGATGTTAAAAAAACCTGCAAACAAGCCTCCACCCCTTTCAAAAATGTGAGAGAGGTTACTAGGGAATTTTCAAAAATGACTATGCAAATGTCACAGAATCTGTGTCAACAAATAAAGGTGTCTGGAATTAGGTTGCTTTTTTTTTTTTTTTGCGGCAGGATAAACCCTGTAAGCATTTTAAAATTGATAATACACCACACATAAAAAATAAAGACACACCTACTGTTTCACATGAGAAATATGCTCAAATGAAAACACAGAAGAAGGCTAACCTTGCTTGCTAAAATAATCTTTCACTTCTGAATCAAGCAGTCCCAGTTCCATTCATTTAATTCCACGGGGATGAGCGTCAAGCAATGGTGATTGAAGAAATTATATGAACTCAAAATTGTTGATTTGTTTCTTTCCAATAAAGCTGCCCCAGAGTCCCCTAAATCAGCAACTTACACCTGATTTGGAGTTATTACTTCGAGCCTGGGTGTGCTCTGTTATTAGTGGGTATTGAACCTGCTGTTCTTAATGTCGTGTTGACAAGCAATCACTGTTGTTTATGTTGCTGGGCTACAGGATGCATAACTTTTTTTTTCTCTCTCTTTTGGAACCATCTCTGATAAAATGTTCACAACTGGTCAACATTTGAGGCTGGGATATTTTTATTTATCCAGCTGAGACTGCCAGGCTAATTAAATGAGTACCTTACAGTGTGTGCAGTTTTTTCCCCATATTACTCAACAAATGTAATAATCATTCACCTAATATTGTCACCATTTTGTTTTCATTCGTTCTGCAAACTAATGTGTGGGTATATGGCGTTTTAAACAGTAGGACCATTGCTCGTGAGTAGATTATCATCTGGGGAGGAGGTGGTGATTGAGATCAAACACTGCAGCAAATATTAAAACAAAGCAAAAGCACCTGCCGAGACGAACAAAGGCCAAAGCAGGCATGCATGCATATAAAAGTCGCAGACATGATCCCCATTTCAAACACTCACCAGTCAAGGAACTGACTAATAACCTGGTTTATGTCTGCACCCAATCCAGAGGTGTATTGTAAATATGTGGCTGTTACCAGTTCAAACATAAACTGTCTGTTGCATGAGAGTGCACCACAGTTAATGCTGTTTTGTGTCGCTTTATGAGTTCTCCGGGAGCATCCAGACCGAACGACTACACCTTTGAACAGAAAAAACAGACGACTTGGAAGATTGGGAGGGTCAATCTACTTGTGAATGAGGGAAGCAGCTGCTGTGTTTGTTAAAGTACAAAGCAGAAACAATCCAAAACTCTCTCTCTCCAAATAGTTGTATTATTATTATTGTTTAAAAAAAATGCAGCAGCCATTAAATTCCTAAGTAGTTTAACAGGAGCTTCAAAACTGGTTAATAGAAATATGGGAGAAGAAAAAAGATCTGATTAAGGAGGTTTGCTTATTCAAACACTTAGTGAAGGATGAAACTTTATCTCAATTATTTGAAATGTATAACAAAATTACTAATATGATAACGCCTGGCCAAAAATCGGGAATGGCCATGAGTAAGTGTAAACAATGCCTTCCAAAAAATGTAAGCAAAACCGAGCAGCACTGTGCTTTACTGGAAGGCTCCTTCTGATTAGAAAGGGGCAGTGTCTGAGTGCTTGGTTTTTAAAGAGACGTCTTTGCTGCAGCCAAATGCAACATCTGGTGCAGACACAGCTTTAACTTGAAATGGGCTTTCATGTAATCAATTCCTTTCATGTTCTTTCTCACTTACAAAAATGTTTTTGCTGTGTTAAAAAGGAAATATATGAGGAGCCAACTTGGGCAGGTAAATTAAATCTGTTCAAGTTTTATGTTTAAAAAAACAAACAAAACAAAAACATGATTGAATGTTTATTTTTTTAACAGCTGAACAACTAGAGCAAAATCTCCCTGAACACCTCTTAGGTTTATCGACCATAAAATATTTGCGCTGTGAGTAAGAAATCTCAATTTCCTTTCTTAAATACAAAGCAGTACAGATACGAGACTTCATTGGAAAGATAAGGCTTTATGTCATCGTGACCTTAAGGATAAAGGCAGTTATGCAACAATGATAAAATAAGGAGTATCATCAGAATTGGGGGAAACACAATGTAGTTTTTGTCAAATCAATGTTCCAATCACAATATAGTATGAATTATAAGTTAGTTCATAAGTTACTAGTTTAATATGGAGGTTTAAATATACAGTTTTTTTATAGACATCTTGGGAAGCTCTCAAATAACAAAGCTTGACATTTTCTCTCTTTCATTTTCTTTTACATTAAGCCTATAGAACATTATCTGAGCCAAAGACATACTTTGGGACTGTGACACGTCAGTAGCTTTAACCATAGCATGTTGCCATGGCTCCCCAACACACATGTAGGAGGGCACCATGAAGTGAAGAGTTAAGATGATTTCTCATGACTTTGTCTCCAAATCGTATCCCAGCTGAATGCCTCCCCACACATACACTGTGGAGAGACCCCGTGCACACACACAGCTCATTTTATTCATATTATATTTGCCTGTGACATACTACAGAAATTGTGCCACATCCGGATGCTTCATCAGAGGGTTCATTATAGAAGCTAGGAGGTCTGCTTTAAGTTATCGTGGATTCAATAGAATCGCTCTTTGATTTTCATAAAGAAGGGCTTGATCGAGGCAAGTGAAGAGGTTATGACCCTCTTCGTGTGTGCTTCCTAGTATACCCGATGGAGGAGCCTGTTATATTTCCCACAAACACACATATAAAGACATCCACAGAGATAGCCATGCACTCACCCTTACAGAGTATAAGAAATTATGTTTATACAGTAATGAAATTTGTTCCCTTTGTGCGCAGTGAAATTATTTTTTTGATTAGGTGTTCCTTAAGTGCAGGGGTGTGGATGAGATCCAGATAATATCCCCTGTAAGCTCACAGAAAAATGCTGCACTACCCACAGACTGGATACGAGACACATCATCCACTGGCTCATCTTTCCCTGCTATAAGGGCAGCGGTGTGGAGTAGTGGTAGGGCTCTGGCCTCAGGAGTGCAGGGCTATGGGTTCAGTCCCAGATGGGGGCACTGCTGTTGTACCTTTGAGTGAGGTACATAATCTTGATTGCTCCAGTAAATGCCCAGCTGTATAAATAATACAAAATAACAATCATAAGTCACCCTGGATAAGGGTGTCTGCTAAGAAATTGAGTAATAATTTGTGCTCAAAATCACTTTAGTTTGCCTCCATTGGTTAAAACGTTTTTAAAATACTGGGAGATTACTTAATTACATTTTTTTATTCTAGTTCATTGTAATACACATTCCCCCATTATATTTATGCAAAATAAATAAATAAACAATACAACAGACAAATGAAAAAGTAACAACAAAATAGCCTAATTGAACATAAAATACTTGGACAGTCAATGAAAGTTGTTTTTGATTTATCTAAAGATGTTGTGTGTTTGTGTGTTTTTTTCTTCTAACGATATAAAACAATAGGTGTCGGATGCAACCTCGCTTATGTGAAAAGAAGAATACTACCCAAAGGAGGTGGGATATGGCAAGTTATCAGGGGCACACATAATGTATGATTCCCCAAGGTAACAGCATGGCAGGATGTCTATTGGCAGCTTATTTCTTGAGTTCCCCGTGGTAACGTGCCATGTCCCATCCCCATTTAGGTAGAGTTTACAAAAAAACTGTTATTTTCTGTTATGTAATATTAACAACACAAATAATAATAAATAAACATAAATACTAATTGTGTAATAATAAATGAAAACTGGCGCATGATTCTGATTTAAATTATCCAACACAAAATTACAGAACAGAATACAATTTTCACATGAAATTGGATTGAAATAAATAGAGGTGTGATATGGTACAAAGAAAGGTCAGAAATCCTTTCCTTTCTTCTGCGCAGTGATTCACGCTTCCCAGTGTCAGGTCTCATGGGTAAGTTCAGTGACATCAATAACAAGGGAAGGAAAAAGCATTACAGACCGTTCCATTATTAAACACATTTTGAGCTATTCCGCATCCATTTGAAAAGCACAGCATCAATAATGCAAACCATTTCAAAAGACACTGAAGCAGTGGAAAATAATAATAAAAACAGAGTAGAGATACATTAGTGTGTTGCATTCCTATAATTTGTTTTGCTCCAGGGAATTCAATCTGCCCTCTGACACATCATTAAACCATATATATATATTACATGCACACTTTTATTTAGTTTTTTTTTGCATATTGGAAAGCGTCCTCTGTCTAAAGCAGGTGTGCTCATTTTAGTGCCTTAAAAACTCAGCATACTCCTTGAAGGAACTCTCTCTGGGAAAAAAAGAGTGTTGCTTGCAGAGTGATTAATTGATTACAGTTTTCTGGCAGTCATTGTACGTAACGTACACACAGCTAAAATAATGGTTATAAAATATACAATTAAAGGTAATAAAACCAGAGCTGGTTTAAACCAGATCCTAGATGTCAGACAAACACTTCACAATTAGCTGATTTAAGTGACTATACCCTGACTATGATATACGTCATTCGTGGCCTTCTGGTTTTAATAAACCCCTTCTTTGTTATGGCAACATGCCCCTGGGCAGGAAGTCTTTAGGTAGCGTACGTCGCATATCTGACCTGAGAATGATTCGATCAATTAGATTAAATCAGTGGTCAAGAACTATACCGTATCTGGAAAAGGCATTCTTTGCATTGTAGAAAAACTCAGAAATCACATGAAACTGAACATGCATTTATTCTGGGGGATGTACATCAGATTGTGTTGGATTTTATTAATATGTGGAGAAATCTATCCATTTCTACACATGACGAAATAGAGCCAGAAGTAAAAAATAAAGGTATTTATTTAGAAACAAGTAAAACTAACTTTTCAGCAAAACTTTAAGAGTAGAAACAGAGAAAACCGATTAAATAAGTGTTATTTTGTCAGAGCTGCTGAATGCATTGCAAAGGAGATCATTCTCATGGATAAATGCCACCATATGTTTACGTACGAGTAAAAATATGAGGGCCATTTGGGAAAAGAGAAAAACTGGTATTAAGCCAGTGTGTATGAAACATTTCCTTATTATGTAGCATGATTGCACATGCAGGTATAAACCTGCATTCCTGACCAATAAAATGTGGCCTACCCAAATTCGCCATATCCTGATTATTCTGGGTATTCTATTACTCTTTTAATGTATCCATGGACAAGCGGTGCGGTGTCTGTAGGGTAGTATGGCAGCCATACACGACCGCAGCTGCGGCTGCAGTTTAGCGAATTATTGGTGGTTTGGCTAAGCATTACCCTGCAAGTGTTCTGATAGCCTTTGTTGGTGAAAGGCACCTTATAGCTGTGACTTTAATTAAACCCTACCATTCTTAGCACATTTCTGTTTAAAAAAATATTAGTAGTAGTAGTCTAAATGCTTAATTTAGAAGGCATATTTTAAAATTGGAAGTGAGCAGCTGCGTAAAACCACAAAGCAAATAAACCAAGGACATAGTTGGCATTTATTAATATATAAATATGCCCATCTAAGAGGAAGCTATACATACTTACACACACATATAAAGTATTTGGGAATACAGTTAGCCAACGTAAAAATGTAATGGTGCTCTATTCTTGTTATCTGAACAAAATAAATACAGAACTTAATATATTATGTTTAGTTTTTTATGTATTTAAAAAGTAAGTGTTGTATAAGACTGCAAACCTTGAAAAATAAATTAATTCTCCTTTTGCCATTGCCACTGCTGATTTATTCTATTATTTATTATGATCTTCTAAAGCAAAAACATTCTTTCCAGCTTATACTTCCTTATATACCCAGCCAAGTAAGAATAATAGTTTAATATTCTCTCAGAATAATGTTTGACATATCGTTCTGCAATGCACGCCGTGTTTCTGGAACATTAGCTACGATTTTATCTTCCTATAAACAAAATGTCACAAACAGCTAAAATAGCCTACATATTTATAAAGACCTTTGCTGAAGAGTAACTAACAGTTGAAATCAAAGGCATAGGTTTGGTTTGAACACTGGTGGGGACACTATTTTTTTTGGGTGGAGTCATGGTTGCTGGGGGGTCCCATCAGCATGCCCATCAGGAAGATATGTTTTTAATACACCCTTTAAATTCTTGGCCAGTCATACTCTGAATATGCTACTTGTCATTCAAGAAAATAAGAAAATCACTACTTAAGATACTTAGTAAATATTAAATCATAGATCATTTTTTGTTTCTAAACTCTGACTTCAAATAATTGTAATGGTACTGTGGTTACTGTATTTCTGTCATAATGACACAGACTTCAACTTGTGCTTTATATTGTTGGAAAAGTCCAAGTAAAACAACAAGAATAACTAGAAAAAGTAAATATTATGGTGAAAACTTCAAAGAGCTGCTTTATCTGACAACCAGAATACAGATAAACCAGAGTAAACTTAAATTACCGAATTAGCAGAATATTGACTGGATTCACTGCATAGCCTACATCAAAACATACATCATGACTGAGCTGTGAATAGCGAACCGCCGAAGACGTATGGCCCATAGCTGTATACTGCCCCCCATTTTTGAATGAACTTATTGACCCCCTGATGCATAGTTTCACGTCCATTCAATCTAATACACGGGATACACTGTTCGAGTTCGCTTTACACACCATACAAAAAATATCAGGCTAAGTTACAAAGATAGGAAGGAGGATAGACATATATTGACAATGCATTAACTAACAAACACAAACTAAATATTAAACTGATGATATTTATTATTGTGTTTTACATAGGCACAATATACACCATCTAAAAATGGCTGTTTTATTTTATTTTAAACCTGGAGAATTACCTTTGACTCCCGAGTCCTCTTGCACCTTCGCGCCTCAGTGATTAAAAACACACTGCAGCACATGGTCCCTGACGTCAGCCTGCCATAAGTGATGCATTATGGGATTTGAAGTTCTCGTCTGCTGATTGCGCCCCAAACCAAAGTTAAGGGTCTTTGCTAAAACTCCAAACACCTACAAATCCCAGGTGCCATTCAATTTAAAGCGCTAGGACTTTTTTTTCTCTCTCTCTCTTTAATAACTTGCTGCACTCACAGGGTTAAATTGGGAGCAATACGCCATACACTGCATGGTTTTCAGAACCTAAAGCCAAAGACAATCACATTACCGTTTTGGTTTTCAGGCACTAGGAGCAATAATCTGGACAGAGTTAACTCTTTCTGGAGAAGATAAAATCTCTCGACAAAAGACGTTTTAGATTTATCAGAATTACTAGTAGGGACAATTCAACGTTGCCTTGAAATTGGTCCCTACCGTCCCTACCTAAAGCTACGCCGCAGGTTGAAATGGTAGTAAATACTGATTTAAACACACACAGAAAAGTCAAACTGTGAAGAACTGTGATATTATCAATACTGTATGCATCAAGAGCATTACTGTCAAAAAGTATGTGCATTTCGAAGACATAATGTTTAAATTTAGTCAGACCTTCTCAATCAGTATTTTATTAATCCTTTAGGCTTTGATGACAGTTACTACCACAGTATTTCTATTGGAATAGGGTCTAGAGATTGTAATGGTATATCCACACAAAATTGAAAGAAACGTAGGACAAACCATAAATCTTTGAAAGACCTGGCACATAAAAGACCTGGCAGTAATTGGCAAATTTTTAATGAGTTGACCAATTGAGAGGTCCCTTAGGTGATATGAAACTCGCTGAGCACTGTAGCTGCTGGCTTCAGTCAGCTTCTTTAAAACACAGCCTTAATGGACCTACAGTCCACATTTTAATGATGATTGCAGTACTCCTCCACTAAAACTGTTTTACAGCAACCAGATGAGGTAATTAAGGCTTAAGTTCATTACAAAAAAATACATTAAAGTACCATTAAATTGGCTGGAAACAACTAATCTCTGCAGAATCATGTGCAACTGAATTACAAACTCATGCAAAAATATATTCATGAAAATCCCGGATTTTAATATAATTTAAAAATAAGGTTATCAATTTATACTGTTTATTTCCGCTGAGTAAAATAAACAATTGTGTCCCTCAGTTCCTCAGCAGTCCTCACTTCATAACTCTTCATTGTGTTTCCTTTCTTCTCCCAACAATCCCCCCCACCTGGCTTTCTGTAAAATCATTCCATCCGAAACTTGACTCCTGTCTCAAGACTCATAACTCAAATGCACATAATAATAATATGTTTCTCCTGTACCTTCCCTTGTGCAAAGGTATTCATGACATACATGCAACACATTTTCCATGATTTCATGCCAGTGTGTGGATAGATTAGGCTGCAGTTTAATATACAGGCACGCAAAGTGGGCTAATACCAGTCAGCAACAATGGCCAATGCATGCTCTGTTTATTTTCACCAGACTTCAGCTGGTAAACGTTGACAGGCGTACAACACGAAGACGGATACGAGTTATGAACTGCAGTAAATGACAACTCGAACCTACTTAAAGGATTTACGGCATGCTAATCTGTAAGCAAACCCTCAGTTCCATTCAGGGCAACACAGAATGATTTATACTTGTTTTCGAATATAAATAACGTATTGCCTTCCAGATGAAAAGAATATGTTGCAAAGAAAAAGAACAAACCCAGCAGTTCTGAGGGATATGTTAATAACAACTTCTATTCATCTGACAGATCTGACGTGTGAAATCATATCAAATTAAATTTAGCTAAAAACGTTGACCTTAGAATGTGTTTTTTAAATTTTTAAATATTGTCAGTTGTCTGGGGTGGAATATTTAGGAACATAATGTCCAACATATTATGATGGTGTCTTAAAATAGGCCGTATTAGCAGTATAATATATTCTTGTTTTGTTATAGCCATTCATAGTGACAAGGCTAAAGTAATTAGACTGCTCAAATAATCAGCAGAGTACGCTTGCATAGCCCCCAGGAGAACTGCTTTCCGATCTTTCTCATACAGCTATAAAACTGACAGTCTGGATGATTTTCTTTTTCTTTTTAAAGAGAGCTAATAAAATCCACTGCTCACCACTAGTGCTAATACAAAAGTTAACCCAACAATGACATCTTATTTGCAGAATCAGTTGTTATATAAGCTGTTATATTATTAAACTGGTTTTACTTTTGCCCTTTTAGGTAAATCGTTTATAAAATGTTGAACATACATTGGAATACACTTCCCTTTAAAACAAAAACAAATCAATGCAATTCACTGGAAGAAAACCAGTTTAAGCAAGAGAGAAATTGGACCATTTGTCATCAGCTAGATGTTTAAAGTTATGGGTGCCCTTTCCTCTTATTTCCTTATATAAACCCCTTATGAACTGACTTCATGTGTACTGCTTTGTTTGCCAGAGTTTTGGTTTGGACCACTGCAATCAAGTTGGCCCAGCTTCTGCTTCACATAAATAAACAAATAAATACATGAACAAGTACAAGGATGACTTATTTGCAGATCCCCCTTAACCACACCTTCCGTACAAGTATCACTCTTTTCAGCAATGTATTTGTGCTGTGTCAACTTCCTCAACCAAATCTTATATTTTTAGCACTTAAAATGGTATCTCGTTTCCTTTTAGTCAAAATCTGATCTAAAACAGACAGTGTATGTTTTACTGTACGATCTACTAAGTAAGGTCATGAGGTATGGGTATGCCTTAGAGAATTTTACCACTTCCAAGACCAACTTTTTTGAAATATGCTTTTCATTAATGATCTATTACCATTTGACTTGACTGGATATTGCTTTTCTCGAACTTTAAAAAAAATGGCCTGACATTTAAATAATTACAGCCTTTAACAAAAATACCTTTCAGTAAAAACCTTTTATGTTCACATAATTCACATAAAGTCTTTGATTAGACAGAGTGTAAAGATGCAATATCAGCTTAGTACACCAGTTTGTGTAACTATGGTAGCCTAAGTGTAGTAATATAAATGCCATTGTGTTGATTTATACCATGCACTTTGACATTTAGTTTAAATGTTATTTGAAGTACTTGTGTATGTGTAGACTGTTAATAGGAATGCCTCTGTAAATGGGGTCTGGTCTTAATGTTCTGTTCTTGAGCAAATATAATAAACAACAAAAAAGGGCCTCTTATGAATTGGAGCTCTGGAAAGCATTTAATTTTAGTGTTAATGTATATAGAGCTACCGGACACATAATTGGGTCTTAGAGAGACTAAGAGGTGTAATGCAAGGAGAAGTTTGTTTCCCAACATAAATATATATTTTCTTTAATCGCACAATGCTGGCAAATGTTTTGAAACCCCTTTAACTACCATACCACATAACATTTAATAATAATAATATATATCTCCCTGTGTCTGCATGGATTTCCTTCGGGTCCTTCCCACATCCCAAATCCCAAAGACAGGCTGTTTTGGTTGATTGGCTACTCTAACTTGCCCTGTAGTTGTGTGTGTGTTTGGTACTTGCCAACCTGTCTGGTCAGTGCAGTGAGTTTTGGCTAACAAGCCTCTATTTGCAGTGGATGGATACAGGTTGAGGGATGGATATGTATACATACACACACACACACACACACAGGATTTTTTTATACAGTTTGCTGTAGCCTGTTGCAAAATTACTTTTCATTTAATGAGTAATCTGAAAAAATATATGCAGTTTTCTAGATATTGTATGTTTAGCTCACTGAACTATGCATTTGTTCAAAGATATACACAGTAACATCAACTAAAGGAAATAAAGTCTATGACTGCCAGCTTAGTGACTCGTTAATCAGAAGTTGCCTTTGCTAGGAAGTAATCGTTGGGTGAGGGGCTGTTTGTAAAACATAGAGGTAAGAAGAGGTAAAGGAGCAGCCCTCCAAACCTGGGAACAAATAGTTAACAATGGCAAACTCGTAATAAAGTTCTGTATTCCTATCACACTTTCTACTTCAGTCAAAAGGAAGATGTTAACCCGTTCCATATGATACACAGATGCTGAAAATAAACACATGTTTTACGCACACATTTCATGGTGTCCATAATAAGTAATACTTTATTATAACGTCGACAGCAACAAAAGGACAATCAACACGAATACCAACAATAGAAGAATAAGCAAAACGACAACAAACATCACTTCTGTATACTTGGCACAACTCACAGACGCACAGAAACTGCTGAGGAATGCTGCGTAATGGATGCGTAACGTGTTCGGGCGCCTGCATGGGTCCCAGCTGTTCTGCGTCCACAAGGATTCCCACTTTTCTCCGGAGCTGCTGGATGTGCTGTGAGATCCTAAAGGGAGTATCTTCACAATCTTATTTCCATTGGCCAAGGCATCCCAAACCGGGCGGAGTTAACCGAGGGAAGAAAGTTTTGTGTCGCTTTTTAAAAGTAGAAAAGTTAGTCCAAATGCTTATGGACGGACTTTAACTGAGTCAGAGCAACTTTCCCAGCCAGGATCTGCTACAGAGACAGCGTGCGTCTGGACGCAACAAGATAGGTGCACTCAATCCATGACTTTTCCCCCAAATTTGTCTCGCTTTTTAATCTGGATGTTTTCTAGTTTGGCACACATTTGGAAACTATTCGACACCATTCTATTCCACGAACTGAAATATATAGTATTCAGAAGAGAATTGCATTGGTAATTTTGTGTAAAAAACAAACCAAAGACTTTTCCATTCATTTAAAATGCCCTGCTCGGTTATTAAGTTAAGAAAAAGGATGCTGAACCTAAGCATAGTTTTAAAAGCAAATACAAATGTCATATTATAAATTATTTTGTATAATTTATTTTTTATGAACATTTTTCATAGTCTCATTTGATATATATTTAAGTGTTCAATTATGCACAAGGTTGTATTGTTCCTTGTGTTTTTTTGTGTGCGAAAATCCTAAAGCCTATTTAAATTAAAGCCTATTTACAAAGTCATGGCCGTCTATGCCCTGACTGGATTCTCAGTGGTCAGTTTATTAAGTTTTGGTTATATGTCCTGGGACTGGATGAAGCCTAGTCTGCTGGAGAATGAAGCTGGGACACCATACAAAGGCAAATTTCCATACAAGTCCGGACAACCACCGCATATCATCTTTATACTGACCGACGACCAGGGCTTTCATGATATCGGCTACCACGGCTCGGACATTGAGACCCCGACTCTGGATAAACTGGCTTCCGAGGGGGTCAAGCTGGAGAACTACTACATCCAGCCCATATGCACTCCGTCCCGAAGTCAGCTGATGACGGGCAGGTAAGGGTTAATGCCCAAGAAGCGGTTTTCATTGGCCGTTTCTTTTGCGATGTATCTGTTTTTATACTAGAAGCTGTTCATTATTTAATTGCTGAGGCTGTCATCATGTGGACATTTAAAACCTGGGAAACCACGTCTACTCTCCTAATGGTCATTTGAAGGGAATTCAATTAATCTAATCTGGAGATTACCAATGTAAAACAAGCTTGATGTAGAATATCCGACGACTATAGTGCTAATCACACCTACAGTTTTAAAAAGATGATTATTAAAAGTTGAATATATAGTTTATTCATAAGGAATCTTTTTCACACTTTGATTTAATTTCAAACGCTGTGATGCTTCAGCAATAACTCATTGTTGCCTCATTGTCACAGTTGGTTTAACATTGGCATGCCCCTTAACGTAAAGGTAATTATCTCATGATAAGTGTCTTCTAATGTCTTAAGTGTCTCATAAACAGACCGGATACGGGATGTGAATGAGTCAAGCCATGAATGCTCTCATAACAGGGTTTAACTGGTTTTATCAACAACATGTCAAAATGGTTAACTCTAAAACGCTAACTAGGTTCACCTTCAATTTTACAATTACATGATTTCAGACGGGGCATTGCTATGTTTTGTTTAAGGGTGAGCCAAAATGCCACAAAAGATACATGAATGGTTGAATAAATTCACCAAGGTCACCCTCTAAAAAGCTTAACCTTACTCACTCTCTCAAAACAAAGTAAAGATTGATCAAACAAAAACATTTAAAGTGCTACATGTCTTTTTTGTTGTTGTTGGCAACAATCATACTATATTTAAAATGTTTCAGTAGTATGTGGGGTTATATTCTTTATCATTCTTAGATGTTATTTGGTAGAAAAATTGATTTTCAGATCTTCAGCTTTTCTCTCACGGCTCATTTCAATCTACCAGATCAATTTTTCTGATAGAAGACCATGCTAAAGTTAAGGAAGGAGCTATAGACACTGATGGTGGCCAATGCAAATATCCCTTCTGCAAGGATGAGCCATGTTTGGCGAGTTCTTGACCTTCCTTTTTCCAGCGGATGCATAATTGACAACTCCTGCCTATTTAAAGGTTTTATTTCCACACCAGACCATTGAAATGTCCTCATATCGTCAAACCGTGAATGAATTGGGGTTGGTTAAAATAATATTGGACGCCACTGTATATCATCAGAAATGGCAGATCTGCCTGCTGATTTGAATTAATACAATATCTTATTGTCTCTCTTTTAAACAGAACATCATGCCCCAGCAAACCTTTAAATAACTTAGCTGGCAGCTGTGTCACTGAAGAACAACTGCCTCATCACTAGAATGATTAATTGCATGCTACATTTAGTTGAAAAACAACATCTTTTGATAGCAGCTAATTCCCTGGCAAGGAAATTAAATCCAGAAAAAAGGAAATTCACCATTGGCTGCAGTTAGCAGCAAATTCCTCTTTTATGTTTTGAAAGCCCAGCGATAAGCATAGTAGTCTGAGATTGTTATTTGGAGGTTGAATCGTTTTGTGGTGTCTGCATTTGCCTGCACCTGCACAGGAAAGGAGAATTTGAACATGGATATATCTCCCCAGTTCTCCTTGAAGACATTACTTCTTGAAAATGTAGTACACCTGTTGTTACAGGAGGATTCTATAGACAGAAAAACATTTGAGTAGAAATGGATAAAGTTTATGTGCTTTGACTGTACAAAATGTCATAATTCTCGATATTCTCTTCACCCGAGCATCCCTGGGTATACCGACAATGAGACCATATACAGTATGTAAAAAGGTTTGCTATAGGAGAGAGTTTGTTAATATTTTACAGTGCTAACATTGTACTGACACTGTATCCAAACTACACATTGAAATGTATTTTGAAGAATGCTTTGTGTATTTTTTATGCATAGGCAAAAATGGGCTGATGCTGATGAGATATATATTACTTTTTGAATAGATATTACTATTACTATTCTAAAGCTATAGATTTTAGGTAAAATCTCACTTGATTGATACAATATGCTAAACATTCTATCAGTATAATGAAACATTGTTCTTGCCTTTCATCACAGTCTTATTGTTTGGCATAGTGGCTGATGTCTTTCACATTGCTTTGACATTGACAAACAAATTATAGTTTCTTAAACAAATGAAGTATGTTTCCATTGGCAGATAGAAATAACTGGATTTCCTGGCTTGCTAATGGAGACTATAATCTCTTTAATGAAGGGAAGGATCAAAGAAACTCCCTTCCGCCTAACATTTCCTTCAGAATATGCCCAGAAGTTATATTAAATAAGACAGTGCATGTGGGTGTGCAGGCAGGTTCCATACCATGACTGAGAGGAAGTCACGCACAGTATATGTATGGGAAGAAGGAAGAGCTGTGATAAAATGATATGTAATACAGAATTAAGTGCATGTAAGAAGAGCTTAGATTGAGGTGGACAATGCGTAAAGCCACATGTAATTGTCCTTGGAAAACGAACTATATTGGAACGTCTGTAAGAACCAAAATAATGACATTGGGCTTCTGTTTCACACGCTCAGAGGTGGTGAAATGGTACAAGTGTTTTACAGAGTAATATTTCAAAGTGGAACAAAGAGGATTTAAAAAAAAATAGCACACTTCCACAATGAATGCATTTTTGAAACCTGCTGTTCAAAACCATCAGTCCATGCAAGAACCCAAGTGAGATTAAAACCCTTAACTAGAGCTATCACCCTAGTAAGCTGTTAAAACATAATATTCTGAAGCACAGACCTGCAGCACTGAGTTCTGCAAAACATGGTCAGAGAAATTAAATAATTTGATGAGATATTTACTACTTCCTTCACTAGGTTCATTCATATGGATGTCTTAAATAATCAAGTACAGTTTAGAATACTATTTTTATTTTTTTGTTGGATCGTGAACATGCCAGAGGGGAAATTAGGTAGGTGAAAAACAGGTCAGTGGGCCAGATCCAGTAAGCTAAAAGGCTGGATTTGGCTGTAGTGTTTACTGAATGCCTGCTGTATCAAGCAGTGTTTCATTTAACTGTGCTGTTTGTACAGTAATTGAAGGATGGGCTTTCTTGTGCTGTGCAATAAGACAGCTGTTCTACAACACTGACAACAGCTGAAGGATGTTAACAGATCTTAACGCTGTTGAAGACACTGCTGGGTTTGTCCAGTATAATACGGCATATCCTGCAATTAATGAGTGAGTCACAGTTTGGAAGGGTTGCACCCCAGCCCCCAAAGATTTGTCCAGACGTTTGCTCTCCAAAGTAATCAGTGCAGGTCAATGACTGATGCTATAAAGACTATAAAACAAACCGGTTGTGAGAAATGGTGCTGGCACGAATTCTTGGCAGCTCAATTTTGCAAAGTGGTGAAATTTGGTGGTCATTGATCAACATAATGACTTTCTTTGGCACAATAGAAACCCAGAATCCAAACTGAAAGAGGAAGTGTGTTAATTTCAGAAAACAACACCACCACCACCACCAACAGCGGATAACCTATCTTGTGACATTGCAGAGGCAGCGCAGCCCTGGCAGAAATATCACCCACCACTGAGCAGCTGGTCTCAGAGGATTTCCAAATGTAAAAATGTGCATTGTTTTTGTGATGCCAACTGTAACTGCTACACCAAGACCACCGTGTTTCATTTACAAATTACTGACCTGGGGTTATGCTGGGTCTGAACTTGGGTGGCCGGAGAAAGATGGGCCAAATGACGAGTGAATTAATGTTTTATGTGGGAGATGTTTTTTATTTTTATATTGATTTGGTTCTTTAAGACATGTACATCAAATCTACTGATTAAGTGCCATTGATGATGCTTTAGAAGAACACATTTAATTACACTGGGATAATTAGATTTGATTTTAAACATCAGGTAATTTTATGAAGTAGGGAAAAACAGTGATTAATCCTATTTTTTTAATTATATGTGCAATAACAGTTGGCTGTACTAATCATCAAGTGCCCCTTTTAAGGCAATTATCTGAATCGCCATGTGTCCTCTATCAACATTGCATAAACATTCTCATCTGTAGAACCTAAATTAAACTATTTAATAGTCACTTCATTTTAATATCAAGTACTGGTAAGCTACTATTAAAGAAAAAAATTACATTATTTTATTTGAATTGAATGGAGGTGACTGTTTTTCCACAGAATCCTGTTTATTTCTTTCATGAATCAACTGGAAAATTGAAGGACAAAGCTTAATTATATTTCATTAGAGCAGCTTTTGACGAGTCTCTTCAAAAGATGACTGGAAGGAAATGTTTACAAGAGCAGCAAAGTGGTGTTGAAAACATTACATTTGGAAAAAATGTACGTATGAATTGAAAAATCTGGAAACTGCTATACTTTCATAATAAATTATGAATCTCATTCAACATCCAAGTCCAGTATATGGGGAAACCATTCTGAGGGGGGGCTGTATTCATTGTAGATGGTTCAGGTTATTGCTTTTATAAGGACAAAAAAGCATGATTGCCTTAGAATAACTATAAACAAATTGCATAAAAATCTCTCCAATGTGTGCTTCTCAGAGCTTTTGCATGACGCTGCTGTTAAAGCATTCACAGGCCTTCAGATTCCCTGTATGCTTCACATGAACTACGTGCCTCCGGGGGCCCTTAGCGCTGCAGGTTAATCCCAGTCACTGTGTACAGGATCAGATATGATTATTTTCTTTGCAGGGAAATGTTGTTGGCGTACGCAGTACTGTCAATGCATTCAGATGACCCCGACACCGATGTCTCTTGCTGTAACACATGACATTTTATTCTTATTCAAATTCTTGTATTCTTTGTAAAATGTTATCTTATGCACCCTTTGTTTCTCTGTAGAACTGAAACGGTTACTTTAACAGTAGGCAGCCCTAATTATAAACATCCTTTTCCAACAACCTTCATCCGGTGCAGGGTCACAAGGCATTATCATTTTTATTAATTTGTTTTTATTGTTTCATAGGTACCAAATACACACTGGACTCCAGCATTCCATCATCCGCCATCGACAACCGAACTGCTTACCATTTGATCAGGTCACCCTCCCTCAGAAGCTGCAGGAAGTGGGCTACTCCACCCACATGGTGGGCAAGTGGCACCTGGGCTTCTATAAGAAGGAGTGTCTGCCTACGCGGCGAGGCTTTGACACCTACTTCGGTTCCCTGACAGGTAGTGTTGACTACTACACTTATGACTCATGCGATGGGCCGGGCATGTGTGGCTTCGACCTGCATGAAGGCGAGAACGTGGCATGGGAGCAGAGAGGCAAATATTCCACTCACCTCTACACCCAGAGGGTCAGGAAGATCCTGGCCACCCATGACCCTCAGCAGCCCATCTTCATCTATCTCTCCTTCCAGGCCGTGCACACGCCACTGCAGTCACCGAAGGAGTACATCTACAAGTACAGAGGGATGGGCAACGTGGCCCGACGCAAGTATGCAGCCATGGTCTCCTGTGTGGATGAGGCGGTGAGGAACGTGACCTACGCCCTGCGCAAGTATGGCTACTACCAAAACAGCGTGATTATCTTCTCAAGCGATAACGGTGGTCAGCCCTTCTCTGGAGGCAGCAACTGGCCTCTCCGTGGCCGCAAAGGCACTTACTGGGAAGGGGGGATCAGAGGACTTGGGTTCGTCCACAGCCCCCTTCTGAGACGGAAGAGGCGGGTAAGCAAGGCTTTGGTCCACATCACGGACTGGTACCCAACTCTGGTTGGACTGGCTGGGGGGAATATCTCAGCTAGTGAAGGACTGGATGGGTATAACCAGTGGCCGACCATCAGTGAGGGCAAAGAGTCTCCGCGCCTGGAGATCCTGCACAACATTGATCCGCTCTACAACCATGCCAAGTCCGGCTCCTGGCAGGATGGCTACCGTATCTGGAACACTGCTGTTCAGGCTTCCATTCGGGTCGGTGACTGGAAGCTCTTGACCGGGGATCCCGGTTACAGTGACTGGATCCCCCCCCAGACCTTGGCCAACTTCCCTGGGAGCTGGTGGAACCTGGAGAGGCGCACAGACATCCAGAGGTCCGTGTGGCTCTTCAACATCACAGGCGACCCCTACGAGCGATACGACATCGCTGAGCAACGACAAGACGTGGTGAAGCAGCTGCTGGCCAGGCTGGCGTATTACAATCGCACAGCCATTCCTGTCCGCTACCCGGCTGAAGACCCCCGTGCCAACCCTGATCTGAATGGGGGGGTCTGGGGACCATGGGCCGGGGAAGATGAGGAGGACAACTGGGATGTCTACCACAAAAAGAGCAAGACCAAGAAGAAGAAATGCAAGCTGTGCAAACTGAGGTCCTTTTTCAGGAAGCTGAATACAAGGATCATGTCCAATAGAATATAAAATCCACTGGTGTGTTTGAACAGACGTTGTTTGCTGCAGCCGCGGTGCTCTTCCTGATATTCTGTCAATGCTGCAGTTCAGTGAAAAAATAACAATCCAGTTAACATTGAACATCCACACAAACGCAACTCTGATATTTTCTGGACATAGTTGGGGCCTTATTTATTTTTGTTTACTTTATAAGATGTCATTGTTGCATAAATGCATTTTTTACAATAGAAATTTCAACATTTTACTGTGGGGTTTGATTATCTGTGTCTTGCAGTCATATGTACTACAACCAAATGACAATTGCTGTCTTTGCAGACAAATAAAACTTTTTACACTGAAATTTAAGTGAACCACGCAGAAGTAGTAATAGTAATAATAAATGAATCCTTCTTTTATGTATGTACTTATTGTTCTAATTGTGTACCTGCATAATCCTGCTGGATTCGAACAATCTGCCAATCATAATTAGCAGAGCATTCATCAGAGGAGATCGCAGCTGTTTTATTGGGTTAAATGATCATGTTCAAAAGCAAAACCTCGTCACGTTACAAACACAGGTTTCAAATGAAATCTATAAATTATATATATAATTTTTAAAAATAGACATTTAATGATGTTCAGATGCAATTTTCAGTTTGATGAGGAGAGGTGGGGGTCTCTAAACCATGACTGAAGTGCAATCAGATGCACCTCATGAATCAGTGTAGGTGAGGATGACCACATGGGTTATTTGTAGAGGATAAGTGAAGGAGAGCCTCACAGTGCTCAGGAATAATGACCATGCTGCTTTAATACAAGCGACTTCAATCTAATCACAATGCCGGTGAAGCATAATCTTCAAAGATAACTTTAGATATTCTGCTCACTGCACTAATATGCTCCAGGGATGTCTGTAGGTTTCCTGAAGGACACTTTTGCTGGGGTCAGCGGAGTGAGGGGCAGGAGCTGTCACTCACACCTGCTCTCTCTTCCTGTCCTTCTCGAAAGCCACATATTATGCAATCGGATCTAACGCAGAAAGAACAAAACCCCCCTGGGCTTTTAAACTATCAGCGGAACTACCTGCAGAAAGGACTCTTTAATTGATCCCAAAGAAGAGTTATTCATCATATGTGTAAACCTTTCCCTGTAGTGTTTGCCTACTGTTGTTTATGTAGGCCCATTTATTAATTGCAAAATTGTTGATTTTTGCAGTGTTCCTACCAGAGCCTCAGTAGCCTCAATTAACGTCCCTGCATAAGTCAAAGCCAGGGCCGGCGCTACCTATAGGCAGAGTAGGCAATTGCCTAGGGCCTCGGGCTTGGAGGTGGGGCCTCCTTAACCGTAACATCCCTATATGCGAGTGTAACGGGGCTCATTCTTGTCATAATGAGCTCGTTACAAAGTGATGTAACCCCTTGGTAAAAGTAGTATAGTGTTAATCCTCCTGTGGTAGGAGGCCCAGCCTTTTAGCGTAGAGGGCTTAACACTGTACTATGCTGTAGCCACTGTGGTGCGGAGCTTGAATCCACCAATCAAGAGGGGGGCCTCCTACAAACATTTTGCCTAGGGCCTCCAAATGTCTAGAACCGGTCCTGGTCAAAGCCTTGAAATAAGTTGATTTCACCTCCTGTAGCAGCAGCACATTGTAACAATCCACACTGTTATAATGGAATTATGTTGAGCTTTATTTTCACTACTAAATTTCAAACCAATCAATTAAATTAGACTGAATTAGATCAAGTTAGATAAAGTGTCAACAATTTTAATAAGCTACCAAGTCACTTTTTTTTTTTTTTTTTCACGGCTTGCCATACTTTGAAATTGGTTGTTGAGGGTAGTGTACAAAAATGTTTGTTTCTTCTTCACAGCACCTTTGTGACCCCTGCTCTGCATGGCCTCCCAGGCAGTCATTATCCACAGTTTGAGAAAAATAAAACAACTATAGATGTTTGTCTGACCTTAAACAGTGATGTTATTGGAACGTACCACAGGTTTTGCAATGTAGGGGGAACTGTAGTCTCCCTTCATCAGGTTTGGGAAACAAGGCGATACCATCGCCAAATAAGGCTGTTGCCAACATCTGCCCTGAAAGTTGTCAATGTATGCCTAGGCCAACATGAGGCCTGATTAAACAGAATCCAGGAAGGTATGACTGTAGGTAAATGTGTGGTCTGGATTTAAATTCATTTTCCAGTCTTGACTGCATTTCTTTTTGTTCATGCCTCATGGATGTTGGATGTTGAAGCTAAGAAGAGTTTTATGTTTTTCGAGGCCCTTGGAGACACTGGCACCCCTTCTCTGGAATGTTTTGATTCCTGTGGCTGTTTTATTGAACAACCCCTGAGGAATTAAATCACCCAGCAGAAAAAACAAAATCCTCAGAGGATTTCATCTTAAAACATGTAGAGCACAAGTGTCAGACTCGAAAGCAGCTCCCACAACCCTCCCTAGTAATTCTGTCCTTCATAGATTCTTTAGACTAAACCCTCTCCCACTTTATTTTCCTCCACTGTAGCACAGAAAACTGGTTTAAAGAGTTTCAGTTCCCATCGAGCCTCAGGGAAGAACAAAGGTGCTCCTGAGTGAAATAATTAGAGGTAATAATCTTATCTAATATTTGGTGCTGAATTTACAGGGTTATACATCACATTAGCTTTTCTTCCATTTTGGATGCTCTCTTTGAAAGTTGTTTTGCTGCTGCCACATGTGATACAGATTGACTAAATATCATCCCCACAGGTTTCCGTTCTGGCCCTGTTCCTTATTTAGAGAATAGCAGCAGAGATTACTCGCTTCGCTGCTCATTTGACCCATGCTGAGCAGGCACGTGTGGAGACCAGGCCGACAGCCTCCTGGCCCACTTCCTTTTATCTTGGTTCAGTTGAACTTTTAGTTGAGCATGTGGTCCTTTTAGAAAAGGCCTTCCCTTTTGTGTGTGTCAGGTTCAGTGAAGGGGTGAAAGCTAACCGTGTGCAATGCAAACTGAAAGAAATATCAGGTTTGATGTGTCAGAACGATTTTTCAATAGATGCTGAGATCGCTGATATACATGTATAAAAAAAATCTAAAGACAACATTAGAGTCTTGCAAGGCACACCTGTCAGAAGTAGATGTCCCATCTGTACAGACATCAGAAAAAGGGAAAAAACTAAATTACTTAACGTATTGCCTGCCAGCACTGGGCTTACAATAATGTGAAATGAGCCTCCTGAAAAATAAGCACGTGAGTTTTGATGAAAAACGGATGTTAACGTTATTCTGCATCTTACGGTTGGCAGAAGAATGAAACCACAACACTTTCTGGGTCAAAATTGGAGTGAGCAAACCCTCTTTGAAATGCATCTAGTTGCTGCCAGAACAACTTCAAGCCAACTTCCTGCATACCACTGATTATTTCCTCGACTGCCCCCAGAGACTCCCTTGCATGCAGGGAAATCAGAAAGCACATGAAGGTTTTGACTTCTCTAGGTTTATGGAAAGGACTGGGAATACAGGTACTGCCTTCTTTAAATGCTGCAGTGTTACTGTACACCTAGTTTGGCAGCTGCAGCAGGAAAACTGGGCTCTGTGAAAGTATTTTTAGCACTATTCCTTTCAAGCTTAGTTGGCCTTCTGTCTAGAACCCTTTACCGCCACTGTCACATTATCACTGTCCCGCAGATCAAGGATATGCCGGGCTTGTGGGAATGTCTGAATGCCTTGACCTCAGAAAAAGGCACAACATCTATCTAATGATACAATTACATTAAAAACATACTATTTCTTCTACTGCTGCTGGCAAGTATAGTATTTCAATTAAGAGCGCATAGTAGAGTTATTATTCCCTGCTTAAATGGACTTCCCTACCTTCCGTGTTGAGAAATTAGGAAAATAATAGCCTGCTTTCTCAAAGGCCGCTTATTGTTTGCCCAGATGACCTTGCATTCCAGCCCTGCATGCGTCTCTCCTGTCAGGACGTGATTTACAGCAGCACCTTTTCCCAGTAAAGTTACACAAAATCTTTGGTTTCCACTGCCTCCTGCATGCTGGTACAACAGGGTTTTCTTCTACTGTACAGGAAGTGCTAGTTATGATTTAGTAAATTCCCATAACTGTATTTCATTTACAAAATACAACTATGGATAATAAAATGAGTAATTAAAATGCAATATTCAATTTCCACTATAACAAATAAGGCTAATCTTGTTATTATGTTTTCTGCAACCATATTAATTTACCTGCTGCATGAAGAAGGAATCCAACACATATAATATATGCTTAAAGATATTTGCTGGGATGCTTTTATTTCTACTATATAGTGTACAGTATGCAAAGTACTGAAGTAATCTCTGACATTTTCCACAATGCCCGCCTCTCAGCGATGAACAGATTGTGATTAAGCATGAAAATTGACCACTTATTTTAAATGATGCACTTGTAGATCGCAAAACTGATACCATGATGATATCGTTGATTTTTCTAGAAACGTCACCTTGAAAATGACTGTCCTGACTATTACCTGCTTCATCTTAGGCTGTGAAGGCAAAATAATAACTTACAAAGAAAAGGAGACTATTTGGATATTCTTATTTGTTCTGTTGCTACTAATTTATTCATCTAGTTTTCTGAAAAATCTCCAGTGCAACAGTTTGACCCTGCTGGCTTGTCCCTCTCTGCTGTAACACTTTTCACAATGAAATGTCATCTGATTTCAGTCCGAAATGCACATTCTTTTCATTTTCACTTGGTCCTGCAGCAGATTATAGATTAATTTTGTCAATACCTTGTTTCCTAGTGCCCTTGTTGTCCCTGATGTTCCTTTAAGGCCAATAATTAACATGCTTGCTCTTCTTTTTAAAAATAGAGGTCCATAATGGTACTGTAAAGCTTAATTCCCTTCATTTTACACCATAAGATTCCCTTTTTATTGTTTTCCCACATTGGCAGCTTAAAAGACACAAAAACATGTCAATCCAAAGTTGCTTATTTAAGATAAGTGCCTCCAATTTTAGGTTTAAAATGTAAATTCTTCCTACCTGCAGGTCCTATATATTCCACAGCTCCTAGTTATGAAAGTAGGAAAATATGCAAATATGACATGTTTACTAACTATTTCAGATTCTAGACTGTCCTCCTTCTGTGGGACTAAAACATGTCACTTAGATACTCCATTACCAACATCTGCCCAATTAGAGGTCTTTCGCTTTATTATGGCTTTCTGTTTTCTGTTCATTAACCAGTTCTCAATCCATTCACCCTTAATGTGGTCCCAGTGATGCAGTACTCAGTGTCACGGTTTCTTAACTGCTTTGAAGCATCTGTAAATAGTGAAAAAACAACACAATTAGTTTCTAAATCTATAACCTTGTAAGCTGTGCTGCCAGTCCCCGCCACCTGAGACAGCTGTCCCCTTATTATGTGCAAGATTGACTGTTTTTCATTTATTTTTGTATCACTCCTGAACTTATTTAATTTCTGAAGTTGATAATTGCCTCAGAACGAGATTTACATAATGAAACCGTCGTTCATTTTCTCAGAGGTAGTGTTGCTCGCTGCTTTTTCTGGTAAAACTAAATCGGAGGCCTGCTGGGACCCAATCTAAGTCTTGTTATGTTAATATGCCTCACATTACTTTGCAAATGTATTGCAAGCAGATCTTTTATTTTCACCTCGTTTTACAAATACGTAAGAAAGAAAACACAACAGATTTGGTGTAAAGCGATCCTGCAGATTGTAATTATATAACTGGAGACTTATATCTTATTTTGTACCCCTCACAATTGATCCCACAACACTTTTTAATTACACACAACAATTGTTTTTAACAGCAAAAATATAACATTGTTATATTAATTTTATCTAGAAAAGGTTGTAGATCTTTCTTTCTATTTTTCCCTTGATATTTGACAGGCATCTCAGATGGAAGCACATTTCACTGTTGTTTATAGTTACACTTTCATACTATTTTTATATCAGAGATAAATATCACAAGCCCCAGTATAAAGGAAGCACACATCATATAGTGAACATCAATGATAACTGATACCCGGTTTTGCTCTGCAAGGTGTGATCCAATCTTTTCTCCTGACTGAAAACTCAAACATGGATTTAGTAACAGGAAAAATTCAGATCTAAGTAGTATGTTCTGTTTATGCCATCTGTGGTCTATACATCTCCATGTTCAAGTGAGAACATGCTCCAGAACGAGCAGCCTCCTGCCATTGTTACCAGACAGAAGAGCTGATCTCCATTTGTTGGGCTTTGTAATTGAACACTACATGCAGCACGGCCCTCCCAGTGTGATGTCTCTCCATTTCACTAGAACAACTTCAAAGCAAACGTTTTTAATCCGCTGCAGCCACCTGTCTCTCATAAACATCCCTCCTTTTGATTTAATTAAGCCTAATTATTAACTAATTGCCAACCTAACCAGAGACATGACTGACTTGTGTGTTTTGTTGAAGCATATTCAAAGGAAGCGGATCTGAGTCCAACAGCAACCTTTTATTAAACATAAAGCTGTAGTAAAACATTATCCTAATTAGAAGGCAACTGTTGTTTCCGAAAACTTTCTGTACACTTTCATTTCTTTGGAGGTTGTAGAGACTAAATTGATGCCACTATTGCTCATTACAAGTGAAGAAGTCTCGTTTACAAAGGTGTTCAGTAAATTTGATTAATTTTATTCTAACAGCTTTAATAAAGGAGAGCTGGCTTATTGTGACCTTTATGTTCTGCTTTACTGGGTTCATCATAAAACATAATTGGTAAATATGTTAATCAGGGCAATTTAGCACACCTACGTGTTCCCTCCCACTACAACCCTGTCTTAGCAGCTGACTGCTTCTCAGCCTTTATTGTAGCATTAAACAGGACACAGTTCGTCCCCAAAATTGCATTATCATACACCCTTTGCTTGGCTTTTAATGTGTCTATATAAATCAGGAAAATTAAACACCAGGACCTCAAGGCTAGATGAAATGTGGATCCCAAACATTTATAAATAAGAACAAGAAATTCCCCCTTTCTAAGGGACAAATCCTGTTCACATCAGACCCATCCAGTTAATTTCCATGAAATACCCCAGTAAAGCTGCTTGTGGTTTAGAGAGAGCCACCTGGCAAGCCACATGACTAGACAGCTGCATTGAGACTGCAGTGGGCAACATCCTTCACTCCTCAACACTGATGATGCGCAAACATCGAAGCAGAGTCACAGGAGGCACAATGGTGGGAGTTAATGTAGCTTGCTTGTTCCTCAAAGAAGTTGATGGAATTTAAAAAAGTGGGACAAAGTATTTACTAGTTAAACTCTCGGTTCTAAAACAGCACAAGTAACAACGAACCTTAGGAGCAACTGGCAAATTCTTGCAAATCTTGATTCTGAACAGATATGTTCATGCAAGATACATTGCATATGTTTTGTGTACACACTGAATTATTTCATTGTAATGTATAATATTCTCCCTCCTTTATTTGAAACATTATTCATTACATTTTATAAATATTGTAAATGAAGCTGTTCTTATTTATCACTGTGAAAGTTTGCTAACTCAGGCTAGAGCAAACTAGGTTCCAGGTGTGTGTAAATCCTTGATGGTTGATTTATAGAAATCAGTGGAACAGCCATTCAAATTTAGATTAGTTCCAGGCCAAGATAAAATGTTTTATAGTCTGCAATAAGGAATGAAAGGGCTTCCCAGAACTGAAGCTTTGCATTGGTTTCAACCCAATGACATGTTTCGTTGTCACAATTTACTCTTGGCAAACACGAGCGACGATTGGCATTCTTGACATGCGTGTGTTGTGTTTGCACTACGAGGAAGTGGCCTAGCCAAACAAGTAATTAATATTGACATTACTTTCGAATGAGCTGATTTATGCACAAAGGGTTGGGGGAAGAAGGGGTTAATGCTTGCAGAAATCACACAGTGCAAAGCATGTGAGAAACAACTCTGAACTACTTTAAAGCCCAAAATACATTTTCAGCTTACACTGAATTCTTGTAGGAGAGAAAAAGCAGGAAAAAAGCCAGATGTTTCCCGACGATGCTTCATGCTTTTGCATTGCTATGGAAACGGTGGAATTGACTTTAACCAGCAGCTCGAGCTGCTCGTGGGAGCACAAACATTTGTACAGTCATCGAGTGAACACAGGATTGTCTGTCAGTCAATCTCAAAAGCTACCACTTGGAAATACAGACTAAGACCTTAACAATATGCGGTGGGTGGTCTTTAGATGTTCTTCTAAAAAATCACAAAATAAACATTCTGGAGCTGTTTTTGTTTTTGTTTTTTAACTCTAATTGAAGTGATCTGCCAATAAGATCTAATTCCAGAGAAAGTTCTCATTTATTTATTTATTTTTGGCCCCAGAAAGTTCTTCCCCCACATTTATTGCATAAGTAGAAAAACCTGTGCACTATTATGTCTTAAGAGTGAAGAAAATACAACATTAAAACAAACAAAACAAAAAAAATCACATAACGATGGCCATTCAGCGAATCAATTATTATAAAATCATCAAATAATATGTTTGCCCTTGAAAATGTGTGAATAGGAGATCAGTCTGATTTGATTTCACACAAACAAACAAACTTTTATTTGGTATGATATGTAGATACCATTTAGAAATAATATGCTCTGCTATACCCTAGGGTTTATTTTCCACTCTTTCTATTGTCAGTATTAGCGTAGGAATCAATTAAACCGCAACCCTGAGGGTAGAGATGAAGAGATAATTAGTTTTAATGTGCAGGTTTTACAATGCCTTCCTTGCACTTATGACAATAATTGCATTACCAATTTCTGCAGCGAATATTGACATTAATTTTCATAGCAGCATTTCACAGGATGGCAGAGAGATGTGTGTTTAGGATATAAAAGCAGGACAACGATAACAATGAAACCTACTCTGCAGCCTTACTTAAAGTAATATTTACGGTTTGATTGTTCTTTTTATGATTTCCTATGAATGCCAATATCTGGTTTGCCTGTCTGAGCGAGTTTCATTACCACTTATTGTGATTTGTGTCCTGTTATTATTATTTATTATTTATTATGCATTACCTTTCATTAGAGTAGGATATTATACAACCAGTTTGTCAAGAAATTACATGTAAGGACTATTTTACAATTAAATTGATACAGATATACTAACATGCAGTATAGAAAAACATAAAACATATGAATATTCATAAACAGATCAGTCTAATAGATGACTATATATCCTGACTGGAAAATAGTTACTTCATACTCTTACATGCTTATATTTGAATTAAAACCAACATATTATGGGTAAATAAGACAGCAAGCCAGAGAAATAGGAGATTTGTGGATTAGGAACAACAGGACTGTATAAAATAATAATCTAATGTAGTGGTATGCTATGAATTTAGTGCAGAGATTTTGTTTTACAGGATGATGAAATTAAGGTTTGGTCAGTCTTCCAAGGAATGGGTTGAGTTAAACATTTTGTCTGAGTGAATCCTGCATTTGGATTTGAGAAACAGAAATTGCTATATTTGTACCCAACGCTAGGTGGAAGCAGTGTGCTTTCACTTTCAGTTTCCAAGCTATTTTCTTCTTCTTTCTTTTGCATGGTGCTTATCAGCGGGTATAAGGAAAACAGACAAATAAATATATCTTGAGTGTTCTTCAAAGACTCCCTCACCACATGGAAGAGATTTACTTGTCGCTGAGTTCCAGGAAGACACATTTATTTTTTGCCAAAACACAAATTACATTCACGTCAGGGATATTTTATGAACAGAGATAAGGGGAACATGATGATCAGCCAATGATCTCATTTATCCAATTGTATTTTACAAGTGGAGCACTTTGTGTTAAATGTACTTGTGTTTTTCATATTAATTTCTGCCTAGGAATGAAAATACGCTGGACCACAAAAAAAGCAGTCTGATAAGAAAAACGCTGCCGCTAACAAACAAGTGACAACAGATCAAGACTTCCAATGTTTGGAAGCATACGGTGATATATAACCAATACACATGACTACACATGACTCACTTTACAAGAACTAGCTTAACTTTTTGTAAGACATTAAATGAAAACCATCAGCTTGAACGAAATTCAAGTGACTTCATTTAGATGCTTTCAATGCAAATGAGTTTTTACCCCCCATTTAGAAACGAGAAAAAGCCTTCTTGGGTGTGCTGACCTCTAGCACAGATAGGAAGGACATTCTGTTAAAGTGAAATTAATCCCCCCAAGCCCAGGCACCCCCTGCTTGAGGTTTGTTGACGTTGTGTGACATTTAGAAGCTGGAACCACTTTTCGGCACTCTTAGGGTAGTGACACTAATGTGACATTTACCTGACAGCCTGCATTGATTCCTTTCAGTATCGATCCAATGGAATCTGTATTCTCTGTCCCCTTTGAATAACAATAGAGAGTAAAAGAGTAAGAGAATGATATATATATATAGAGAGAGAGATCGACTAATAATCCTGCTGAAGCATTATTTGAACCACTTGGACGGGACTGTAAAAAAAAACTTTATCAACATCTGTGATTGTTACCTAATTTATGGCACTCATTCAGCACATTAAAGCATAGTTGATTGTATACTGAAATCAAATAATAAAGGCTGTAGATGAGGCAGAAATATTATTAATAATAACTGAGGGATTGAGGGATGCACAGGGATCAGTGTGACTCTTGCTTGCACTGCTATGTGAGACAAGAATGACATTAAGTCTGGTCAAACTTGTTTAAACGATTGATTAGGTACAAAGGCCTAAGATGAAGGATAGAGTAAAAAAGGAAATCACCAATGGCACATTTATCTTGTAAAACTACAAAGTACAGCTTAGAAAGGGGTTAGGTTTCTGCATAAACAAGAGCCCATACATATCTGTCATCCATTAGGAGTCTGGCCAGTTTGCGGGAGAAATTTGATTTGGTAAAAGCGATTATGCAGAAGGCACGTGACACTGTGACTCCCTGAAGTACTTTGTGAGAGAGAATTGAATTTGCCATGTCCTGCTATGCAACAGGATACCACATCCACACCCTGTCCAGAAAATATGGCCATGCTAGAAAAAGCCCTGTTTTAAAGCTGCCTGCCAAAATACACAATATATACTATATGTATACACACTCATAGGTCCATGTATATGATCTAGATCCAGGCTTCCTAACCCTGATCCTGGAGCAGCCCCTACCCTGTTGGTTTTTGTTCCAAAGGATCTCTCAGTTACTTAATTGAACCTTAATTGAAGTAACAATCTGCTTAGATTTGTCATTGACAAGAGGTTGTTCTTTAATACGTTATTTTATACAATTCTATACTTAAAACCACGACTGTTTAAAATCATTAAAATGATCTGATTCAGGAAATTATTAGTTCAATTAAGGGATCAATTAAGTAATTGAGAGCTCAGTTGGAACAAAAACCAGAAGGGTAGGGGGTCCTCCGGGACCAGGGCTGGGAACCCTAGATCTAGATTAAACATATAATTGATTTGAAATAAATTAATCAAGAATTAAATACTTTACATAATATTAAATACTTGATTTGACTACGAATGAGAGGGGGGGTCCCTCAGGACTGGAGTTGATATCCTCTGAGTCTCTAGAATTGTGACTGC